>NC_056747.1:668673736-668967145 GCF_019279795.1 Protopterus annectens | reverse complement strand
TTTTGACTAAAGTCCAATTTACTCCTCCCTCCTTCCTCTGTAGTTTGAGGTGGTTGTGTGGGTTGGGTTATCCATCTGAGTGTATATTGTGTGTATATTGTAGCATCTTGTATATATTGTACATATTTTTGGTGTTAGGCTGGTTGGTTGTTGAAGGAATTGTTGTCTATGGGTTTTGACCTTCTTCTTAGGGTCTTCTGACATCTGGGGCAAGAAAAAGACTGGAGGATGGCGACGCCGGTCATGCGCATTTGTACCCTGACGTTCTGATGTCAGTCAAATGCGCCTTGACCGGTCGCCAGCCTTTATATCTCTGATATTCGGGCCGACCGAGGGACAGCGGACTACCCAAGTGTTAGGACTGCAGCAATGTGGATCTTCGAACATCTACATTTATGGTAGGTACAAAACTGTACTTTCATAACACTGTGCCCTGTCCATGCAGACCGGAAACACGAAGGATTTATAACACATTTTCAGTCTTCTGTCTATCACATAACCCCACAAAGATGCATTTTACTGAAGAGAATGGGTAAATAAGCACTTGGGAAAACTCTGTTCTTCAGCATGAGCAGGTTCATTAAGTTCAAACATTGTGACAGATTCTGGCGGGTTTTCATAGGTTGTTACTAGGCTCTTGTTTGGCATCTACTTCTCTGAAGTACAGGTCAACACTAAGATGACTGCAAACTGGGAGCCATTATTGAATCCCCAAATGATGTGGATACTCTGCAAAAGGGCCTTACAGAAACAGATGCTTGGTGCCAGAGCCATGGGCTCAAGCTCAATGCCAAGAAATGTATTGTTATCCCCTTTGGGAAAAAACATGTATCCATAAATTACCATATAGGTGGCAGTACACTAAACACAGAAAGTGTGTTAAGAGACTTAGGGACACAGGTGGACAGTGGTCTCACCTTCGATAACCACATCGCCACAACAGTCAGGAAATCCTTCTATGTGGCACACCATCACGGCGGCTTTTCATCCAGAAAAAAGGAGGTCATTGTCCCACTGTACTCATCCCTCATTAGACCCATTATAGAATACAACGCCCCATTTGGTATGTACCTCTCAAGATATCTGCAACAATTGGAAAGGCCTCAGAAATACCTCACTAAAAGAATCACAGGCCTAAAGCAGATGCCCTACGCTGACCGCCTTAAACTCCAGCTATACTCTCGCATGTCGTCTACTCAGAGGCGATCTCTGCTTAACATACAAGGCCATGTCAAACCCAGAGCTGTTGGACATGCTACACTTAAAGAAATCCCAATCCCTCAGAGCTACACGCTCCAGGGATCTAAACCTTGTCATCACAATAAACAAAACATGCTGGAGGGGTAGGTTCCTGACCCAGAGACTCCCCAGACTCTGGAATAGATTGCCCATGATGTGACCCGTAACCTTTGCAATTCAGTTAGCCATTTATGAACTTGATGGCCTGTGGGGGGAAACATCATGTCAAGCAGAGTGCCTCTTTGGATTTTTTCAAGAGGAACCTTGACGATTGGATGGGAGAAAGGAAATTCACCCCAGGGATCACGTCAGTCGGCCTGCTAGACATGGGTTCAGGAAAGTAAATAATGTGGGAAGAAATAGCCAGGGAATTGTTATGGCTAGGCTTGTATAGGTCCTAGGGCTTGATAGCCTAGTACCAACCTATGAACCCAAAATAGCGCTTGGTAAAATAGAATGTTCGCAGATAACGGCAGTAAATGGCATTTATGAACCCATCTCTCCATTCTAGACCAGAAATACAATTGATTAAATTGTGTTAACCCAACAGAATTAAGTATTTTATAGTGACCGTTATCCCAACCCCATCATAAAAAGGGAGAGCTGTACACAGACTTTCGCAAGTTTTTTTGAATGGCTTCGAGCTTCAACAATCTGCAGGAAAGTATGGTTCCATCTTTCACTTCATCTAAGCTATAGAGTGATGGATTTGCATTTAAAATTGTTCAGAGCATGTCCCATGACTTATATTTGAAACTGCTGTTCTTATTCCCGAAGGCTTGGTTACATAAGGGGCAAAGGTTCATCTTGCTCGTGCATCTCACACAGAACTTACAAGTATGATTTTCATTAATATTTTTGTTCTTAAAATACTCAGAATGGCCACAGGCTTCTGTCCATTCAAGCAAGCATTTCATTCGGAATCACCAGTTAAAACAAATATAATTTTACACTGTTAAAATAGAAATATTCGAGTGAAAAATGTTAACGGCAGGTAATACACACTATTGCTCTGTATTAATAAGTAAAGGCACAAAAAAAAGTTAATCCTTGGGAGAAAATGTCAAAAAAATTATGGTACAGTGAAGCAGTTCCCGTGTTCCACCCGCCCTCATCTTCTAAGCCTGTTTTTGCACATGTTCTTCAAAGTTTTAAACCAGGGTGAGATCATCAGTCTCCATAGCTCTCAACCTCTTAAAAGTAAGAAATTTGGACAAAGCCATAAAAAGTGATACAAATAGGGGCAATTTTGAAATATTGCTCTTACAAACTTAGAAAGTAGACAGAATAACAGGTTTTGCATTAGCATGAATTTTCCGAAGGGTATGAAGTCTAAAACTCAAATGTCTGTCATTATTTTCTAACTTCAGTCTTTAATGATTTGCCAGAAAGCCACAATTTTATGAAAAATGGACCAAAAATATAAGGCAAAATGGTCTCCTGCTTCTTTTGGCTCATTTGAACTTCTACACCTTTTATCTGTATATCTGCAAAACACATTTTGTACTCATTTCCCATCTTCCATGTTCTTCATTTATACACTACCTACTGCCCCTTATCTTTTATTAATTCTCTCATATGGATATATGGGCAGACAGATTAATGGATATGTCTTAACTGTGCTTTTTTTAATCACATTATGGTGCATGTAGTTTTAAGGTGCAGTGGTGGCGTTGTTGCCTCGCAGGAAGAGGTTCTCCTGATCGATTCTTGGCTGGAGCGCCTTCTGTGTGGAGTCTTCACGTCCTCCCCACGGTCGAGTGTCATTCGAAAGACATGCGTAGAATGGGCGTGCCTTCGTTGAAGGTTGTTCATCGAGCTTGCAACTCGGCACCCGTAAAAAATCTACTGCCAATCATTAGCGGACTGGAGTTCCGCTGTGGCGGCCCTAATCAGAAAAGCTGAAAGAAGAACAGATTATTTTTATTTTTAGTTATATTTTTATTTAGGTAGGATTGGTATTGTTAATTCTACTATCATTTTCTTGTCACATGCTATGTTAGGATATCACTCTTAAAATACTGTTAGATCTGTTCATGGTGAACTTCATAAACTGTTGTTGCAGGCATTCAGACTTTTATCACAGGCACAACGTAGCTTGCTCTTTGATAGTACCATTCTTGTAAATATTTTGTTCTTGTTTTTTAACATTGGAAATCGTCTTTCTCTGATGGGTGCACAGCTTATATGGTAATAGTATTGCGTGTCACATTACTGAGAGAGTAGCTCAGCTCTCCCACTAATATATTGGTGTGGTGAGAACAGAGTTTAGAACTGGGGGAGGTGGGAACCATCAGCTTCCGAGCTGAATAAACTTACTTCATGTGTGATATAATAAAGTGCTACTTCATTGAAAGGGTGGTGAAAATGTGGCGTGGGTGCTAAATTAGATGTAGAATACCAAATGTGCCATTGTAATTTTGTAAGACCATGGGATGGCTGGAAAGGGTGAGGTGATGTGCTACATGTAACAGTGTGCAAGCTGAGTAGACCAAGTTGTTGTGTCGCATCCTGTGCATAATACTGTCTGTACCATTTTTTTTTAACGTGGATAAAAGGACATTAGATGCACAATGTTTGCTAGTATTGAGTACCATCCCTTAAAGAACTACATAGTAATTGATCTTAAATGCTTAGAATTGCAGGTAGTTTGTGTAGATTTTGGTAGTTTTATTGGCTACTACCATAAAGGACAGACTAGTTCACTTAACCAGTAATACTGGTCCATTTATTACTGTGACAGTGTTTTTCTGTGGGTTCCCCTACATTTTGTGGAAAATATTAATGTTTAAAGTTCAGTAAAATGGAGAGTAATTTTAGTTTGGTGCATATTAGAACAATTTTAGTGCTTGAAATGTGTAATACTAGCTAGACAGAAGAAAAGGATAAGCAAGAGAAATGGATGTAATTGTTTTATTCTGTTGAGTCGGTCATTTTTTTAATTGAATACAGTTAGCATAACAGTTTGCAACCCCTTCCAATTACTGCCTAAAGTATAATGCTAAATGAATGAATGACTAAATTTAGTATTAAACTTCTGCACACCTCCGCGAAGTGGTCGCTGGTGAATATGGTCACTTGGGTAAATCTCATGTCTGTGCCTCTGCATACTTCTAAAGGAATGAAGGTGTCAATTGGGAAAACGGTTCATTGCCAGGCTTGGACATGCCAAGCAATATTACTGAACAGATTGTTTGGATAATTGTTTAATTTTTACTGGTTGTGCAGATTTGGTCGCTTAGGAATACATCTGCATATGTGAACTCCCTACTAAAGGGGGTCACTAGGTTCATAGGTAGGTACTACGCTATGGGCCACAGGGCCTATATAAGCATACCCAAATGGTGCCATGGCTTCTGCAATCCAAGAAATTTATTTTACTTGTGCCCCTGTCAAGCAGAGACACAGAAGTGATCCCCGGCGTGAATTTCCGACCTCCCATCCAATCATCAAGATTTTTTTGGAAGAGTTATAATGAGGAGCTTTGTTTGATATAGTTCCAGAGTATGGGAAGTCTCTGGGATAGGAATCTATCACTCCAGCATGTTTTGTTTATTGTGGTGACAAGGTTTAGGTCCCTAGAGCATGTAGCTCTGAGGGACTGGGCTCTGGGTTTGACATAGCTTTGTATACTGGACAGAGATCGCCTCTGAGTAGACTATAAGCAACTGAATAAAGCTTGAGTTTTTTGAAAAGGACTGCGTAGGGCATCTGTTTGAGGCCGTTAATCCTCTTTGTGAGGTATTTCTTTGGCCTTGCCGGTTGATGTAGATGTCTTGTGAGATACATACCGAAAGGGGCGTTGTACTCTATAATGGGTCTATTGACTGATGAGAAGGAAACGATGACCTAATATTTCCTCTGAGAAACCTTTTGTGATGAGGTGTGCCACGCAGAAGGATTTCCTGACTACTGTGGTGATGTGATTATCAAAGGAGACACTACTTTCCACCTGTGCCTCAGTCTCATCACACTTTCGGTGTTAAGTAGACTACCGCCTATGCCGTAGTTCATGGGTACAGAGTTTTTGCCAAAAGGGATGACAATGCAGTTTTTTGTATTGAGCTTGAGGCCATGTTTTTGATACTAGGCATCTGTCTCAGTGAGGCCCTTTTGTAGGATGTCCACATCGTTAGGAGTTTTGATTATGGCTCCTAGTTTTCAGTCATCTGTGAACTTTGTTAGCCCATCCATCGACAAATCAGAACTAGGTGGCCCTGTCCAGCAGAGACATGCGTGGAATCCCAGGGATGTATTTTCTGTTTCTGATCCAGTAATTCAAGCTGTGCTTAAAAAGGGGTAAAGGGTAGTCTGCTTGATGTGGAGAGAGAGTATATTTCATAGATAGGGGAGTCTCTGGGAGACAAATCTGCCCTGCCAACAAGTCCTGTTGATGTCACTGGCCAGGTTGAGGCTGCCTGTGTGGGTTACTCGAGTGGAGCTTGACTTGCGTATATGCAGCAGTCCCATCAAGGCAGGGTCTGAGATCACCTTGTATGCCAGACAGGTCACCTCTGAGCTGTGTGTATGAAACCGAGTAGAGGGATAGGACTTTTAGCCTATCTGTGTATGTCAGATGTTTGAGGCCCTGGATTCTCCTGGTGAGGAACCTCTGTTGTCTCTCCAGCTGTCTCATGTACTTTGCGGTTTACATGCTAAATGGGGTGTTGTACTCAAGAATAGGCCTTATAAGGGAGACTATAGGGATGTTATGACCTCATTGTCCGTGGATGAGATACCCTTATTTATGAGGTGAGCTATGTAGAAAGCTTTCCATACAATTGAAGCAACATGGTGTTCAAAAGTCAGGTTATCAATTTGGGTGCCAAATCCCTCATGGCTGACTGCGTGTCTAGGACATTTTTATTAATGAGATCATTTGTGTAGACGTCACTCTCCCCAAAGGGGATGATGATGCATTTTTTCTATTCAGCTTGAGGCCATGTTGCTTGCACCATTCATTAGTTGGGTGAAACTGGTCACTCAAGTGGCTGCTGGAGTAACATGTAGTTACTGGGACTTGATAATGAAGTGTTAACTTGTGTAAATGTTTCACATTTGTGCTTGTGCATGCTTGGTGTTTGTGCTTATTTGCACAAATGTAAAAAGGGATCACTTACTTAAATGTTTTGATTTTTGTGCCTCTGCATACCTGGATCTATAAGTAAATTGTTTGCTGGGGTTAATGTTTTAATTTTCTGTGTATGCATACTGGAACATATTATTGAAGGGGTCACTTGAGTAAATGGTTAATTTCTATGCTTGCACATGCAAAAATATACTAATGAAGCGATTACTCATGTAACCATTTAATTTTTTGAACTTGTACAAGGTTTGACATATTACTCAAGGGATCGCTTAGGGAAGTGTTTCATCACAGTACTTGGGCATATAAATGGGCATCTTGATGGGATGTACACTTTATTTCAGTTTTTCAGCATACTCATACATTTTAATGAAAGGGTTCACATGGTTAAAATATTCATTCTATTGGCTCTGCATAGTACGACTAATTACTGAAAGTATGACTAGTGTAACCGGTTCATTTGCATGCTTGCAGACGTCTATACATTTCCTGAAGAGACTGCATGGGTAATTGTTTCTTTTCTAGTGCTTGTGCATATGTGGACACATGACTTTAGGGGTCGCTCAGGGAAATGTTTCCTTTCTGTACACGTGCATAGTTGAACATATTACTTCTGGCCTCACTTGGATAAATGTAATTTGGTGTTTCACTTTTGTGCTTGTGTATGCTGGGACATAGTCATGAAGGGTTCACTTGATTAATGTCATTATTGGAGTCATGCTTACTTCAACATATTAGTGATGGGTTGTATAAGTATATGTTTCATATTGACATTTGTGTTTACATGTACATATTAAAGATGGGGTCACCTATTTAGCGGTGCCTCTGCATAGTTGATCAGATCACTGAAGTGGTTGTTGTCATCGCTCTGGTGATTGATGTATATCAGTATTTCTGCTTACTGGTACACATTATTAATAAAGGAGTCATTCCAGTTAATTTTGTGTATCAGCTTACTTGAATATATGAATGAAGGGGACCACTTGGTTCAATGTGTCATTTTCGTGCTTCTGCATACTTGCGCATAGTACTTTTAGGTGTCACTTTGCAAAACGTTTGATTTTGATGCTTGGACATGCCTCTACATAGGACTGAAGAGATTGCTTGGGTAACTATTCAACTGCTAACAATTGTGCATGGTTGAAGGTAACGGTTGCATTTCGGTACTTGTGCATAGATGGTCATATCACCAGAAGTGTCATCTGGCGAGCTGTTTCAGTTCCGTGTTTGTGCATATTACGAGATACCAGTGAAGCATTTGATGTAGGAACTAATCCATTGCTGTGTCATGGAACTGCTTGTAGAGACATGGTCTGACTGCAGTACTCATCACTGGACAAAAGAGTTCATGTTGTCACAGTCTTGTGCTTGCTCATACGTTAGCCAAACTCTTGATGGGGTTGCTGATAGCAGTGCTTCTTTTATGTGTCATGGAACTGCTCAGTGCTTAATAAGGCGATCTTTTAATGCGAATGGTTAACTCCATACTGATTCTTAGGACAGCCTAACAGATAATGGTCTTCTGGCTGCTTATTCTGCATTTACTGTGATCAGTTCATGGCATGCCCTTGTGCATGATGATGAATACCTAGATTCTTGCCTCATCTGCCACATAGACAGCTTTGCATCTGTTAATGAATGACCAATGAAGGGGGTTTTACAGGTACAGCATCTGGTCCAGCAATAGTAAAAACATTATGTTGCTTTGGACTGCTCTTAACATTAGATACTGATGTATGGACTTTATCATGGGACAGTGTGAGGCAACGTACACAATATACATAAATCCGTGGTATGTTGTCATAAGGGTGTTCCAGGCAGGTAGGTCTACGGGTTATCAAATTAGAGGGTCTGATATTAATATTTTATTATTTTAGTTATTTTTTTTTGGTATGTATTTCTTTATTTTCCATTTGTTTATCGTGTTACCTCAACTGGGCACAAGGTGAACATTTTCATCGGAGGCCTGTGGAGAAAAGCTCCAGATACATTGTAAAACTTTATACAAAATTAAAAGTTATAAAAATTTATATAAACCTAGCTGTCTGGTACAAAGAGCATACAACATATAAAAGGAGTAAAATCACAGTTTTACAATAGATGCATTATACACTGGTTAGAATACTGAGGAATAATTAGAATAGATATTAACCCACAAATATACAATTGCTTGAACATAAATTCCAAAAGAAGTTCCCATAGACAATCAGGGTCATAAACTAGAAATCCTAACTATATAAAGGTGGCCTAAACACCTTATTCACTGTACTATGCACGAAGTGAAACTACACAGTACACCTGTGATCTCTGGATGTTGAAGGAAAGGAATAGGTGAAATTACTCTGGTTATGTACAAGAACATATGCAAGTTTTGAATAGGAGATTTGTTAGTAGGCATTTCACAGTATGTTTACTATTTAGACATTGAATGTTAGGGGGTAGACAGTTCAAGGCCATAGCAAATGCATAGGAATAAAGAGATTGACCTAAGCTATGTAAGCAATTAATAAGTCAGTGCGGCGGTATTGAAAGATCTTAGTTGATGCATGATTTTTCTGGAAGATGAGCAGGCCAGAGAGGGCAGGTATTTTACTTGGGTGGTATAGCAGTTGCTGGATCAGGAGAGGTTTATTGTATTTTAGTAGTTTAAGGAGTTTGAACCATCTTAGTTGTCTTAGGGAGAGGCAATTGAGTGACTGAACTCTGTGACTAGGTGTTATCCAAATGAATTACTTCTGATCATTCGTTGAGTATGGAAATAGTGTATGACTGCTGCAATACTGGGGACTTTTATCTGAAGGCAGATTTGTGTGTTTGTCTGTGTATTCTGTTATATGTTTAATCAAGACCAATTATCAAAATCACACAATTAATTTCTCTGTTGCTGTGAGTATGGATAAAGAAAAATGCCTACTTGCACCATGTATACAAGACTGTGCAGTTAAAATGCAAGGTTAGAATTATTTATAACAGTAAATATGTATATTTAGCCTTTTTTTTTGTATAAAGTCTCCATGTCAAGATGCACTGCTTAGCAGTGTTTGAGCAACATGCATACCTATCTGCTGGCCCTGAATTGGCAGTATCCGCATTACTTACAATCACATTTCTGCCATGTTATTGTACATATTGATGCAAGTAAAAGCAGTTTATAATGTTTAGTCATTTGGGGAATTGTTTCATTTTAGTACTTGTGCATACTACAATATATTTGAAACCTGGTTAATTTTGGTGTTTGTACAAATTGGAACATATTATAGAAGGATCCTTGTTGAAAATGTGGCATATATCTCCACTTACACATCACCCATTCACAACATGGTCTTTCTTTCCTTTGATGTTACATGCATAAGACATCCATAAGCACTATTAGGACACCATGGGGAGTCATGCTACCTGTGTCAGAACTGCCAACACATTAGTCTAACAAACTTGTTCTTCGTTTGTTTCAAAAATCAAATTAATTTACATAGCAGTCACGATGTCTGCACTTGCCTTTCATAAGGAATGACTCCCATTTATTTGGATGTCTCTCCCTTCCTAGTGTAAGCAAAAGTGTCATTGTTATCCAGTTGTTTCTGTGTATGTCTTTTCTGCTGCCCTTTGAAGTAATGAGGTGTCAGCTGCTAGATATGTAGTAAGTAGTGTTATGCTTTGCTGGAAATATCTTTACATGCACCCTCTGTCATTCATTCTTATGCTTTTTACTGCATTTTAATTTGATTGCATAGAGCTCAGCTGATAAAAGTCATCCTTTTAGCTGCACAGAATGTTTTCCATTGTATTACACCACTGCCTTTGCATATGCATGTGGTCACTCCCTGCATCTTTGACAGTAGACTAATTTGTGGTTTATTTAAGATAAATGGGTCCTGCAGAGCATGTTCTATGTAATCACATGTCATTGACACAGTGCAGTCAATATTTTTCTATTTCATATTTTTAACTTATGTATTCCTGTCTCCATATCTCTGTACAGTGTATATAAATAGTGTACACACCCCTGTTAAAATGCCAGATGTATGTGATGTAACAAATGAGAACACCATACATCCTTTCAAAACTCTTCCCACCTTTAATGTCACCTATAACCTGTACAGTTCAATTGACATGCAAACAAATCGTTAAGGGGTAAAAATATAAAAAACAAGCAACATACAATAAGCGGGTTGCATAAGTGTCAACACCCGTAAACAAATACTTTGAAGAACCTTTTGGTTTAATAACCGCATTCAGTTGGATTGGGTTGGAGTCTATCAGCATGCCACATCTTGCCTTGGCAGTATTTGCCTTCTCTTCCTTGCAAAAGTGCTCCAAATCTCCGATTGTAAGGGCATCTCTTGTATGCAGCCCTCTTCAGGTCAGCCAAGTTTTTCAATTGGAATTGGGTTTGGGGTCTTGCTGGACCATTGCAAAACTTAAATTTTCTTCTGTTCCAGACATGCTTTTGTTTATTTGGATGTCTGCTTGGGGTCATTGTCGTGCTGAAAGGTGAAATTCCTCTTAATCTTCAACCTATTGAGCAGACGCCTGCAGGTTTTGGGCCAAAATTGACTGGTATTTGCAACTGTTCCTAATCCACCTGCACTAAATCCCCAGTTCCAGACTAAGAAAAACAACCACAAAGCATAATACTGCCACCACCATGCTTCACCATGGGGAGGGTGTTATTTTGTTGATGGGGTGTTTTTTTTTTCTTGCAATAATTTCATTTCAGTACTTGTTCAGACATAGTGATATTAATGAAGGGGTCACCTGCATGAATGCATCTGCTTAGTGAGATGATATCCAGAAAGGGGTAGATATAGGAAATAATTTGTCAGGACAGTCGTGTATACAGGATCATACTCCTTTAGAAAACAGTGCTCAAATTAACTTATTTGTATGACATTGCAGTGCCTGTTCGTAACTGAGACAAACTCATGCTGCTGTTGTTGATAGAAATAATTTGGTTTTGTGTTAGGAAATTCAACTGTGCTTAATGATGGAAAATATCTGAGGGAATGGTGACTTCCATTATGGTCCTTTCTTTAGGCCTGATAGACATTGCTCTTCTAATTGCTGAGTCCCCACTTACTGAGATCAGTTGATGTCTTGCCCTTATGGATGGCGATGAATGCTTAGATCATCTATTCTTACTGCATGTAGCCTGCTTTGTGTGTAGTATTGAATGTCTTTGGCATGGTGTTTTACAGGTACAGTTTCAGGTCTGCCAGTAGTCAAGACGTACTGTTGACTGGCACAAGAATCCACTAATCTCGACCTTGCTTTAATGGCCGGTATGACCCTGACCTTGAATAGCATCTTACCCTCACCAGGAATGATGCCACAATATGAAGACAAGATGATCAATTTCAACAATTGGCTTAAGTATTGGTGTCATTCAAAGGGGATCCAATGCCCATCAGCCTGGGATGACATGCTCGACAAGCCACGATGCTTCGCTAGGGACGGCTTGCACCTGTCACCCCTGGGCTTTCGGATATTGACAGAGGCTCTTGCTACCCCCATAGTGCCTTTTTTAGGCAAGGCTCTAAAGACAAACCCACCTCCATAGGTATCACAAGGGATAAGAAACGAAGAGTAATGCTACTCAACGCCAGAAGTCTAAACCTCAAGATACACGCACTCGAAACTCTCCTTAGCATGGAGAACATCGATATCTGTGCAGTAACAGAAACCTGGTTTAAGGCTCCTGAGAGCACCCCAGCACTACCAGGTTATACCTCATACCATGCTTTCCGGCCCCAAAACTTGGACTGAACCACAAAAGGAGGGGGAGTATCAATATTTGTCAAAGATACCCACACCTCCAGGTTGGTGGCACAGCACGAAGCATCAGAGACTATCCATGTGCATCTAACAGTGGGTAAAACTGCCTTCCAGTTTATAGCCTGCTACAGATCACCCTCCCAAACCCAGGAACCCCACTCGGCCTTCCTGAGAACACTGGAAAATATGAAGGTCTCTCCAAACACCATTATATTGGCGACTTCAACTACCCAAACATAGACTGGGAGCATTACTCTAGCTCCAACACCCTAGCCCAAAGGTTCCTAGAATTTATAAACTCAAATGCTATGGAACAACTTGTTACCACTCCCACAAGAGGGGAAAACATACTGGACCTGATCATCACCAACATGGGGACTCTATGCTCCAGACCAGAAGTGTATCCCTCACTGGTAAGATCAGACCATAAACTAATCTCACTGGGTATTCACATCCCGACCCCACCCCCTGCCCAGAAAACCACAGTGAAAAACTTCTCTAAAGCAAATTTCACACTCCTCAAAACCGAGGTGGAATCCTTCAAAGCCCCTAGACCTGTGGAAAATACGGCCCAGACCGCAGAATCCTTTATAAACGCATTCTATGAACACCTTCAGGAATGCATGGATCATGCAATCCCAAATAAAACCAAGACCCAATCCTCCAAAGGCAGACATCCTGTCTGGTGGACCCCAGCCATACACAAACTATACAATAGAAGGAGGAAGCTACTACATGATAGAGCAAAATCCCAAAAAGGGAAGGCATCTCTGATCAGTATTAGCAAAAAACTACGGGCACTCATAAAATCGTCTAAGCCCAGCTTTGAGAGAAAAATTGCACAGGACACTAAGGATAATCACAAGCCTTTCTATGGTTATGTTAGGAACCTGGGTGGGAATTCCCAGATATGCTCAGAATTAGTCCAAAATGACAAAAAATACACCGAACCCACACATTGCCAACGTCCTAGCTGACTGGTTGAGCGCAAACTTCTCCCCCCCTCCCCACCAAAAGGGCAAATATCTATCCCAGCGGAGTGCTGCCCCCCTGACATCTCAGATGCTCAGGTAAGAGCCGCCCTCTCCAAAGCAAAAAACACAGCATCAATGGGACCAGACGGTGTCCCGGGCTGCGGCCTACATGAACTCCAGGAAGAGTTAAACCCAAGCATAAAACTACTGTTCAATCTCAGCCGTACTACAGGATATGTACCCAAAGAGTGGCGTACACCAACAGTGGTCCCTCTCCACAAAGGTGGTGCCTCAACGGATCCTGGAAACTATCGCCCCATAAGCCTGACTAGCTTTGTCCTGCAAAGCTATGGAAAGGATCATCATGGACCTCATAAATAAAGATATTGGGGACTCACAGACACTGGATCCTACCCAGTTCGGCTTTGTGAGGGGCAGATCCCGCCTCTTAAACCTGGTTGATTTCTTTGAAACAGTCACCAAGGCCATTGACGAGGGGAAGGTGGTCCACACAGCCTACCTGGACCTCGCAAAAGTCTTCGATACAATACCCCACTCGGGCATTATAGATAAGCTCACCAGCTTAAATATAAACCCCTATGTCACTAGATGGGTTGCAAACTGGCTCAAGGACAGAACCCACATGGTTAGAATTGCTGGAGCCATGTCAGACTCCAAACCAGTTATAAGTGGCGTCCCACAAGGCTCAGTCCTGGGACCTCTCTTGTTCGGTATATATTTCTCGGAGGTACAGGCCAACACTGAAGGACTGTGGCTGACCATGTTCGCAGATGACTGCAAACTGGGTGCCATAATCGACTCCAGCCGACACAAGCATCCTCCAAAAGGGCCTCATAGAAACAGACAACTGGTGCCAGAGCCATGGCCTCAAGCTAAACGCCAAAAAGTGTATAGTCATCCCCTTTGGCAAAAACAAAGTACCCACAAATTAACACATAGGTGGTAATCCATTAAGTACAGAAGTAGTAATTAGGGACCTGGCGACCCAAGTTGATAGCAATCTCTCATTTGACAACCACGTGGCCAAAGTGGTTAGAAAAACATTTTATATAGCCCACCTAATCATGAAGGGATTCACATCTAGATAGTGGAGGTCATTGTGCCTCTTTACTCATCCCTCATCAGGCCCATAATTGAGTACAATGCCCCTTTTGGGATGTACCTTACCAGACACCTGCAGCAACTGGAAAGACCCCAAAAGTACCTCACCAAGAGGATCAAAGGGCTCAAACAGATGCCATATGCTGCCCGGTTAAAGAAACTCCAGCTGTACTCAGTGGCATACCGCCTGCTCAGAGGCGATCTGTGCCTGATGTATAAAGCCATGTCCAACCCGGAATTAATGGACATGCTGCACCTCAGAAAATCCAAATCCCATCGAGCTACGCGCTCGAGAGACTTGAACCTCAGCACTGAAATAAATAGGACATGCTGGAGGGACAGATTCATAACCCAGTGGCTCCCTTCACTCTGGAATAAAATCCCAGTCCAGGTTAGGCAGAGTCCCTCATTGACTCTCTTCAAGAGGAATCTTGATGAGTGGATGGGAGATCGTAGGTTTACCCCGGGTATCACTTCTGTGTCACTGTTAGACAGAGGCACAGTATACTAACCTCAAAAAAGGGCATAGCAAAATTAATTTAAAATGGGTGGCAAAAGCCAAACACACTCTGGCTAGGCTTATAAATGCCCTAGGGCAGATAGCCTAGTATGAACCTATGAAGCTATGAACTTCTACACGAGACAGAGGCTGCTGACACACAAATAAATATCTGTATCAGTAAAAATTTGAATTGTTGGTGTTTATGGAATGTTCATAGATTCATACTAGGCTGACTGCCCTTGTGGCCATTTTAAGCCTAACCAACTATCCCATGTGAGAATCAGACCTTGTACCTTGTGTTTGTAACGTAAACGCCCTAACCATTATCCCAGCCTCCCACCTATAGGGGTATCAGACATTACTCCACCCCAGCAAAATGTCTAGTAGCCCTTTGTATCAGTAAGTGTTGTCTGATAGTAGCTCTGAGCATTTGTTGAGTATGGAAACACAGTACCACTGGCTGGTATACAGTTTATTTTTGTCATCTGAAGGCAGGTGTGTGTGTGTGTGTGTGTGTGTGTGTGTGTGTGTGTGTGTGTGTGTGTGTTAGGTATTTAGAAATTCATTTATATACCTGTTTATTGTGTTTTTAGATACCTATGGATACATACATAGATATATACTTAGATAAGGAAATCTACAGTTTTATAAATATAGAGTAGCATTGACAAATTCAAGAATTCATATGGTAAGATATCTATACCTAGAGAAATGGCTATGTCACTACATTAGCCTGCATGTGTACATGTGTGTGCATGTGTGTAAAGATAAATACTGTCATACACCATGTATATAATAGACTGCCCTCAGGCTGTGTTAAAATTTGTGGTTATACTTCACTTTTTTTGCAACTAATTAAATAATACATTGTGAATTCTGTTTACTGACTCCTTGTGTAGCAATGGTGTTTGACATTGACTGATGGGGGTGCATATTTTACCACTACCCCTGGAAGTGTATTACCAACATTATTTGCCTTCCTTTTTTTTGCCATGTCCTTGTACACTAAATACCATATTAGTAAATTATGTGTATAGTCCATCCGTTTTACAAGATGATTCATTTTGTTAATTGTGCATACTTAGACATATTACAGTAGTGCCCACTTGGAGTAATGTCTCCTTTGGCTGTTCATGCCTAGTTGGAGTTACTGAAGCTTTTTCCAGGGTTACCGTTTCTCCTTTTTTTCACTTCCTCTTTACCCATTTTCATCATGATTTTTCTTCCTTTCAAGTCAGATGAATACAAAGAGATCAGGAAGCACTTTTAAGACACCGTGGGGATCATGGCTACCGGACTTAGAACTGCCAACCCATTACTCTTTGACAAGCCTGTTCTTCTGTTGTCTGTTTCAAAAATCAAGCTAACTCATTAACATAGGAGTCCCAAGGTCTGCATTTGCCTTTCATAAGAAATAACTCACATTACCTTAGATGTATCTCCCTTCCGATCATAAGCAATCATGGCCATTGTTATTCAGTCTGCTGCACATGTGTCTTTTATGTGGTCCATGTTGAAGTAATGAGGTGTCAACACTTAACTTCAGAAGTAGTTGTGCTGTGCTATCCTTTATTTACATTTAGCTGAGTGCTATGTTTTTTGGGGTTTTTTTGCATTTTAATGCAAATGTGGAGAGCTCAACTGCTATCAGTAGCTTTTTTCATCTCCAGAGTACACTCTACATTGTAGTATGTCACTGTCTTTCCATATGCATGTGCTCACTCCCTGCAGCTTTGTCAGTAGACTAATTTGTAGTGACTTGCAGAATACAAGAGTCCTGGACAGCATGCTCAATATAGCCTGATGACATTTACTGCAGTCATCATTATTTTTTTCTTTTCAACTGTACTGTTTATATATGCTTAGTATTAATTCTATTTGTGTGTGTGTGTGTATGTATATATATATATATATATATATATATATATATATATATATATATATATATATATATATATACACACACACACATACATATACACACACGTATGTATGTATATATATGTATATATACAAATAGAAGTAATTGTCTATATCTATATATATCTATATATATCTATATCTATATATATCGTGTGTGTGGAATATTGTTATACAATTTTTGTATATATATTGACATTTTTATGTGTGTGTGTGTGTATATGTATATATATATATATATATATATATATATATATATATATATATATATATATATATATATATATACATATACACACACACCCACAAAAGTCATTACTGTTCCAACCTCAAATTCTGCTACCTATCCTAGCCATCTGTTCAAACAGCTGCAACAGAACTTTTTTTTTACTATTTATTTATTTTATTTTATTATCCGTTTCTTGAATAAGGTTATAGATTGTCTGGAGCAAGCCATGAAAATCCTTGCAATGTAGGAATAATTATCATGCAATGGGTGCCACTTCATGCACTCTGTGTGATCTGAACCAAAGGAATAGTACTGCTACTTAGAAAAGCTTTATAACTTTGAAGCTTTCTCAACGAGTTGAGGTTGTTTTTGAAAGAATAAGAGAAGCCTGAAAGAAGAAAAAAAAAAAAACGCTGTGCGAAGCTATTGCAACAAAAAGTAGTGGCTGACATAAGAGCCTAGGGAGGCTACTTAGGTTCATAGGTTCATAGGTTCATACTAGGCTATCTGCCCAAGGGCATTTATAAGCCTAGCCCATAGTTATGTGGCTTTCGCCACCCCTTTAGTTTGAATAAGAACTATGCCTATCATTTTGCTGTGCCTCTGTCAAGCAGTGACGCTGAAGTAATCCCTGGGGTATATCTGCAATCTCCCATCCATTGGTCAAGATTCCTCTTGAACAAGACCAGAGAGGTGCTCTGCCTCACATGTACCGGGATTTTGTTCCACAGCATAGGAGTCTCTGGGTGATGAATCTGTCCTCCAGCACGTTCTATTTATAACCGTGTCAAGGTTTAAGTCTCCGCCTTGTGGTTCTCAGGGATCTACATTCTTTGAGGTGAAGCATATTCATCAAATCTGGGTTTGACATGGCCTTATATGTCAGGCACAGGTCACCTCTGAGCAAGCGGTATGAGACTGAATAGAGCTGGAGTTCTTTCAGTCGGGCAGCATAAGACATATTTTTGAGACCCTTTATCCTTTTGGTGAGGAACTTTTGGGGCCTTTCAAGCTGCAGCAGGTGTCTGGTCAGATACATTCGAACGGGCATTGTACTCAATCATAGGTCTAATAAGTGATGAGTACAGGGGACGATGACCTCCTTGATCTAGATGTGAATCCTTCATGATCAGGTGGGTGATATAGAAGGTTTTCCTAACTACTTTAGCAACATGAGTGTCAGGCTACTGTCAACCTGGGTCCCCAGATCTCTGATGACTTTTTCTGTGCTCAGTGGATTGCCACCTATATGGTAGCTAGTAGCCTTGTTTTTCCCAAAGGGTATGACTATGCATTTTTGGCGTTTAACTTCAGGCCATGGCTCTGGCACCAGTTATCCATTTCTGTGAGGCCCTTCTGGAGGATATCTGTGTCAGATGTGAGTCATCTGCAAACTTTGTCAGCCATAACCCTCCTGTGTTTGCTTGTACTTCAGAAAAGTAGATGCCGAACAAGAGTGGACCCAGGACTGATGGGACACCACTTGTGACAGGCTTTGAGTCTGACATGGCTCCAGCAACTCTGACCCTGTGGGTTCTGTCACTTAGCCAGTTTGCAACCCATCTTGTGATGTATGGGTTTACATTCAAGCTGATGAGTTTTTCGATGATACCTGAGTGGGGTATTGTGTCGGCCTTTGCCAGGTCGAGGTAGGCTGTATGGACTGCCTTTCCTCATCAATGGCCTTGGTGACTGTCTCGAAAAAGTCAACCAAGTTTAAGAGGCAGGATCTGCCTTTGACAAAGCCAAACTGAGTTGGATCCAAAGTCTGCAAGTTCCTATGTCTTTATTTATGAGTTCCATTATGATCCTCTCCATGGCTTTGCAGATAAGGAGGGTCTGTGGAGGCACCGCCTTATGAAGTGGGACCACAGTTGCCGTGCGCCACTCCTTGGGTACGTATCCTGAGGTGAGGCTAAGATTAAACAGCTGTCCTAACTGTGGGTTTAATTCCTCATTGAGTTCATGAAGCACACAGCCGGGACACCATCCGTCCCATGGATGCTGTGTTTTTGCCTTAGTGAGGGCAGTTCTCACCTGAGATGTTTGGGGCTACAATCCTCTGGAATAGATATCTCTCCTTTGGGAGAAGTTTGCACTGAACCTGTCAGCCAGTATGTTGGCAATGTGTGTAGGTTCAGTAATTTTCACATCATTTTGAACTAATTCTGAGCATATCTGGGAGTTTCCTCCTAGGTTTCTAACATAGCTAAAGAAGGCCTTATGATTCTCTTTAGAGTCCTTGGCGATTTTTCTCTCAAAATTTGCCTTGGATGATTTTATGAGAGCTCTTAGTTTTTACTTATAATGATCAAAGGTGTCTTACCTTTCAAGGATTTTGCTCTATCTTGTAGTAGCTTCCTCCTTTTGTTGTAGAGCTTGTTTATGGCTGGGGTCCACCAGACTGGACGCTTGCCTTTGGTACAGAGAGTCTTAGTTTTGTTTGGGATTGCCTGATCCATGCAGTCCTGTAGGTGCTGGTAGAAGGCATTTGTAAGTGATTCAGCGGTTTGAGTAATGTTTACCACTGGCTCAGGGGCCTTAAAGGAGACCACACTAGTTTTTAGAAGTGTGAAATCGGCTTTTGAGAAGTTTTTCACTGTGGTCTTTTTTGTTTCAGGTGGGGGCGGGATGAGGACCTCCAGCGAGATTAGTTTATGATCTGATCTCACCAGTGAGGGGTATAGGGGTATACTGTTAAGAAAAAAATATTCAGTTGTTAGGTAAAGTTTGGCACCATGGTTAATGTTATGCTATATAACAGTAACTATGCAAAAATAAGTATGTGGCCAGCCAGTAAGCACTATCACACACCCAAAAGCAGATATTTCACTATGTCCATTTGAGAAAATTGATATAGTGGACAAAAAGTTGAATTCAGATTAGTGTTTTTTTTTTTTTCCACAACAACAGCCTGGATATGTGTAAGTCAACAGTAAGGAGGAAAGAGTCATTAGGGAACAGTTTTAGTAGCACACCAGGCTGACATTTGTTTGATGTCTATAGTCATGCAGGGTTGCTAATTAACTGAACCTAGCATAGCTGGAAATCTGAGACTCTGGCTCATAGAAGGAGTGGAGATGGGAGGAGTAACTTGGTCAGGAACTGACAGTAACAAAATTGCTCTTTGCAAAAAGTGGTTTTTATCTCTGTAATTAGTTGAATCTTTTTCAAGCTTCTTTCAGAAAATGTGTAGTGCATCAATATGAACAACATTTGTAAAATTCAAGGCAGGACAGTCAGTGACACTTGATCTACTGACTGTTAAACTTGGCAATATTTTTCAGGTTTTCCATGCTAAGTGAATGGAAGCATGATCTAACAACAAAAGGTAGGGCTAATTGTTCTCACAATCAGGGCTGTCAGACTGCATTTTGGGACAAATTTAGCCTATTTAGGGAAAATAGTCTCAACAGGATGTCTGCCCCCATGAGGGCAGACAGTAGAACAAAAAAAATAAAATTAAGAAGGACTACTTTTTTGGATTAAAGCCGCTTTGGGAGGTGCAGAAAATCATGACTAGATAAAAAATATATGTTTTTTCATCATTTACCCGTAGTGGTCCTTTAAACCCTCTATTAAGTCAAAGCCCCCCTTAAAAGCAAAGAAACAGACACAGCATTCTCCAGGGCAGACTTCCATACCTAAGAAACAAATGCTAAAAATGGCCGAAGACCTAATCACCCTTATCAGGGGGTCCCACCCCCCCCCCTGATAAAAGGCCCAGACTAGATGCAGACTATGAATCTTCAGACCAGGTGTCCATTTCCTCAGACTCATCCTCAGACCTAGGATATTCCTTACCCCCTTATGAGGATTCTGATGCTGAGGAATCAATGCCATCAGCCCCTCCACCTGAGGACTACTCCTTTGGGGAGACCTTACATACCTTAAGGGAACATTTCCACTGGGAAGGCCAGGATTACTCAGAATCCAAGAAAAGGCTCAGAGACTTCCTTTTATTGCCTCAACACAGACCCCTTGCTGTCCCGCCAGTATTAGATATTGTGGATGATGTGTACACTGAATCCAGCTTAAACCCTGACTCCTTACCCCCAGCCCCAGTTAAACCTGATAGATATTACAGAGTTCCTGACTCTCACAAATTTCTGTACAAAAGCCCTGTTGCTGACCCTGAAACTGTTTCTCAGAGACCCAAAGGGATTAAGGCCTCATCAGCTGAAAACCCAGTTCCCTCTGACAGTGATTCCAGAGCATTAGACAGATGGGGAAAGAAAGTATATACGTCTGCAACTTTAGCAATGAGAGCCTTGAATTGCCAGTTTCACATGCTAAAATATCAGCAGTTTTTAATGTCTCAGTTGAAACAAAAGATGCTTCCATATTGAAATCCTCCTAATTTTAAAGAAATGCAGGATTTATTGCATGCAGCTGAACAAGTGGGAAAGCATTCTTTGCAATGTGGGTTTGATTCCTTAGAGGCCTCCTGTAGAGCAGCAGTTACAGGCTCTGTCATTAGAAGGCATGCTTGGTTAAAAGAACATACGTTGCCAGATCATGTTAAGGCCAAATTATTGGATGCACCTTTGCAGCGGGATGTGTTGTTTGGAGTTAAAGCAGAGGAGGTATTAAAAAAGATGGAGGATAAGGCAAAATCTATGCAAATGGAGAAAGATTTCTTACAGGTTCAGCCTCCTCGTTTAGCAGAAATTGGCCAACAAAAAATTGGTCCTTTCCAGTCACAGACCGACCTCAAAGAGGCAGATATAGACGTCCAAGAGGTAGAGGTCAGGCACAAGGCTTTTACAGACCTCGACAATGGGGTACACCAGACTAGAAAGAAGGGGAAGACAGGCCTCAACCTTATAAAAAGCAGCCTCAATGACTTTCCACTACAGCTGCCAAACAGCTCTCTTGGCAGCCCCCTTAGGAGGAAAACTTGCACTTTTCTATCACAATTGGCATTGCATCACCAAAGACAAATGGGTTCTCAGCATTATATCTCAAGGTTACAGGTTCCGCTTTCACACTCTGCCAAGGTTAAAAGGAATGCCAAATCTGCCACAAATCAATGGGCAGAGGCTTAAAAACAAATTACAGCACTCATGGACATGAGAGCTATTCAAAAGGTACCACCACAAGAGCAAGGACAAGGATTTTACTCAAGATTCTTTCTGGTTCCCAGAAAGGACAAAGCCTGGAGACCCATTTTGGAACTTTCTTCTCTGAACACTTAACTGGATGTTCCGAAATTCAAAATTTTGACACTACAGCAGCTTCTTCCCATGCTGGGCAAGAAAGCTTGGCTCGTGACTTGGACCTCATAGAGGCATACCTGCATGTCCCTATCAGACAAAACTGCAGAAGATACCTCCTATTTCTAGCTGGTTCAATGCACTATCAATTCTCTGCACTGCTTTTTGGCTTATCTACTGCGCCCAGGGTCTTCACAAAGTGTTTGGCACCAGTAATTGCATTTTGCAGGCAAAAAGGAATTCAAATTTATCCATACCTGGACGACTGCC
Source organism: Protopterus annectens (assembly GCF_019279795.1). Classification (NCBI taxonomy): domain Eukaryota; kingdom Metazoa; phylum Chordata; order Ceratodontiformes; family Protopteridae; genus Protopterus; species Protopterus annectens. The sequence goes on along the minus strand of NC_056747.1, from coordinate 668,944,815 downwards.
TGATTCAAGCAGAGAGCAAGGACATTCTTCTAAAGCATCTGGCTTACGTAAAAAAGTTATTAAGTTGCCTGGGGTACACAGTAAACGAAAAGAAATCAAAACTAGTGCCCTCACAACAGATAATATTCCTGGGTGCCAGCTTGAACACAATGGCCCAGATGGCTTATCTCACACCTGACAAGCAAGGACAACTGACTCAGTACTTTCATTTAATGGCAACAAAAACCCAACTCCCTGCAAGAAAAATTCTGCAGGCCTTGGGCTACATGGCATCTTGCATACTACTAATTCCATATGCCAGACTGCATATGAGGAAACTACAATGGTACCTAAAGAGTGTATGGTCTCAACACTGTCAAAGTTTGGAAACAGTTATACCACTAATTCCTTGCCTTCAACAGGAGTTTCGATGGTGGGCTCAAGCTTGTCACCTCAACAAGGAACAGCCTTTTACTCAACCCACAGCCAGGCAGACACTGACAACAGATGCATCAGATTACGCCTGGAGAGCACACATGGCAGGAAAATGTATTCAGGGCGAGTGGCCCACAGAGCAAAGACATCTCCACATCAATCAAAAAGAGATGTTAGCTGTACAAAATGCAATTATATCTTTCAAGGACCTGCTGCATCCAGGACAACTACTACTAAAGACAGACAACACCACAGTTATGTGGTACATAAACAAGCAAGGGGGCACACACTCCTACCCCCTCTGCAGACAAGCCATGACCTTGTGGAGCACAGCTTTAAACTACCAAGTTCATCTGCAAGCACAATTCCTGCCAGAAGAGAAAAACACACTGGCAGACGACCTAAGCTGAAACATCATGGATCCCCACGAATGGGAATTGAGCCCACAAATATTCAGAATGATAACACAAAAATGCTGGAGACCAGACATAGATCTGTTTGCATCCCCAATGAACTGCCAATTACAGAAATTCTGCACAAGGAGCTACCATCCACAAGCATGGAAAGTGAATGCCCTCTCATTCCGCTGGAAAAAACTACAAGTATATGCTTTCCGTCCTTTACCTCTCCTTCCAAAGGTACTCATAAAAGCCAGGCAGGAAGAGCCAAAGACGATCCTAATTGCACCAGACTGGCCACGCCAGCACTGGTACCCAATCTTAAAGAACTTAGCACAAGAACCACCGTAGATTTTGCCTCAAATCCCACAGTTGTTGACACAGCACAACAATCAGATACTTCACAGCCAGCTAAAGACCTTAAATCTAGCTGCATGGAAAATTCCTTAGCCAAGCAAGCATTGCCCATCTCCAAAGCTGTTATGGATGTCATTCTGGAGGCCAGAAGGCCTAGCACCAGGAAAGCCTACTCGGATAAATGGAAGAGATTCTGTGCCTGGAACCAAGCGCACAGCCTTGACCCTCTTGTCCCAAACATTCCTCAGATACTTCAATAATTAACTGAGATGCTGGACAAGGGCCTCTCCTTCTCATCCATCAAGATCCACGCCTCAGCCATTTTTGCTCATTACAACATGGATCCACCAATTTTTTCTAATCCTTTGCTCAAACAGTACCTCAGAGGGGCTAAAAACATGACACCGCCCCGTAGAGCACCTACACCAACTTGGGACCTCAACTTTGTTTTGGAAAAATTAACTTTACCTCCTTTTGAGCCAGCCAACACAGCAGAATTAAAATACATCCCTTGGAAGACTGCTGTGCTACTGGCAGTAACATCAGCACTAAGAGTTTCAGAATTACAGGCACTAATGGCAGTGGAACCTTTCCTCATCTTCCACCAGGACAGGGTGTCCTTAAGAACTTAACCCTACATTTATGCCAAAGGTGGTATCAAGTGTGGCTCTAAACCAAACTATTCACTTGCCAACTTTTTATCCAAAACCATAGAACAAAGGGGAGAGATTACTACATTCACAGGCAGTTACACTTCTACTTGGACAAAACCAAAGCTTTCAGAAAATCTGAGCAATTATTGGTAGCATACGCTGCAGGAGCACAGGGAAAAGCCATTTCAAAGCAGACTATTTCAAAATGTATAGCACACTGTATACGTTTTTGCTATACCCACCATGGGAAACCTGTACCTAGCAACATTAGATCTCACTCCACCAGGGCAACAGCCACTTCAACTGCCTACCTCAGAGGAGTGCCTACCAAGGATATTTTCGAAGCAGCAACATGGAGTTCTGTGCATACCTTCAAACATTACCATTTGCCTTTATATTCCAAATCCAGAGCTGGCTTCGCCACTGCTGTGCTGCAGGGCCATATAGCCACCCCTAATGCCTTATAGATCCAGCCTCCCTACCTCAGCTTTGGGATTCCACCCAAGTGTAATGACTGCAACAGTGTAACACGATGAACATAGTACAGTTTTGTACCTACCATAAATGTAGATGTTCGAGTGTAAACACTGCTGCAGTCCAGGTTACCCTCCCTCCTTCCCCTCTTACTTTCTGGTATGTTTCTAGGTCATCTATCCTTTATTACCTATGGGGAGTATTTGCTGGTAATTAAAAATGGTTGTTTGCTTCTTTTCTTTTGTATATGTTACTAGCAATTTGAATTGCCTACCTATTTGAGAGCACCTGACATCTGGGTCAAGAAAAACTGAAGAAAATGGCGTCTGCTGCATCTTGTATACCCCTGTCGCACTGACGTCGGGGAAGAGGCGACAGCAACCAACACCGGACCAAGACTTTGAAACTCAGGTCGACTGTGGAACCGCTGGACGGCAGAATAACCCAAGTGTAATTACTGCAGCACTGTTTACACTCGAACATCTACATTTATGGTAGGTACAAAACTGTACTTTTTCTTGACTGCCTCCACCCTTTTATTCAGCTTTGGGGAAAAAACCCAAATGTGATGGCTGCAACAGTGAAACACGAAGAACATAGTACAGTTTTGTACACTTTTACCATAAATGTAAATATTCGAGTGTATTTACTGTTGCAGTCCTGATTTCCCTCCCTCCATTCCCCTTGTCTCTCTGTCTCTCTCTCTCTCTGTCTCTGTGTGTGTGTCTCTCTCTCTCTCTCTCTCTCCTTACAAGAAAATTTTGGTATTTACTTTCTACTGGTGGTGTTCTTCCACCATAACCGAGCTCCTTATTGGGGGCTCCTGACAGGGCAAGAAAAACTGATGTAATGGTGTTGGCTGCCTGTTTTTATTCCACTGATGACCCGACGTCAGTCCTGGAGCAACAGCAAGCGACACAGAGATACTAAGCCTTTGGTATTCGGGCCAACTGAGGGCTAGCCTGGCAGGGATAACCCAAATGTGATGACTGCAAGAGTGAATACACTCTAACATCTACATTTATGGTAGCTGTACACAACTGTACTTTCTTCTTCAGCATCTGTACTTCACCCTACATCTTCTGACATGTCTGGGCTTCACTATAAACTACAAAAAATTCTACATGGCCCCTACACAGGACATGGTTTTCCTAGGCTGCAGACTTGACACTTAGAAAATGCATGCCTTCCTCCCCCAGCAGAAAGTTCAGCCTGTTCAGTTTTTCCAAAATCTCTCCTCTGCAACTCATTACTCAGCCGGGGAGATGCTAAGAACTTTGGGGTTCATGACAGCAGCCATCCTTATGCTCCCCATAGCCAGACTTCATATAAGAAAAATTCAGTGATACCTGAAATCTATGTGATCCCAGCATTGTCACCCCTTGGACACCTTGATTCCCCTCCTTCCTTGTCCTAAAAATGAGCTATTTTTGTGGGACATGTCATCTGAACCCAGGACTTCCATTCACACCACCTCCTCCTCTTCAACAGGTTCACACAGACGCTCTGAAGAGATATGGGGGCATGGACAGGATCACACTGAGTTGCAGAGCAAATGGCAAGCTCAGTTCCTGAAGGAACATATTAGTCTGAAGGAGATGAGGGCTTTTCTGCAAGCTCTTCAGCCTTTCGCCCACCTTTGTATAATAGGAGTGGCCCAGGTTTTCATAGACAACACCACACTCGTGGTACAAAAACAGGGAGACCCTAGCTCTTGCCAGTTGTGCAGGTTAGCACAGGAGGCATTGAACTTTTTCAGCCAGATGGACATCATAGCCAGATATGTTCTTTCTCAGGACAGTGTGCTAGCAGATACCTTAAGCCTCTCCCTGGAGGACCTCATGAATGGACACTTAAAGAGGTTTTCAGGACTGCCACACTTCAGTGGGGCACTCCTCAGATAGAACTGTGTCATTAACCATCAATGAACTTCCCCAGTTCTTCACTAGAGACCTTTGTCCCATATAATGCAGGACTGATGCCTTTTCCTTCCAGTAGACAGAGAAGCTCTTATATGCTTTTCCTGTTCTGCCTCTTCCTAAAATTCTTCTCAATGCACAAAAGAAAGCACCCAAACTCCTTTTACTGGCACCACTTTGGCCGAGGCAGCATTGGTTTCCCCTGCTATTTCCCCTGACAAGGCAAAAATGACCGGAAAATGTCTCTACGACTGGACCTGATAACTCAACAAAAAGAATTGCTGCTCCAGCCAAATCTTCCATCTCTCAACTCGACCCTATGGATAAGATTTTAATTCCTCAAAGGACACCTCTTCTCTGAAGAGGTTGTCCAAGTCCTACAAGAAGCCAGGAGAACCCAGTATTAGAAGATTTTACGCAGCTAAATGGAAAAGGTTTTCCTTTTGGTGCCACAGATGGTCAGGACCCACTGTCTTATCACAAGTTCCTGCTTGTACATCAATATCTGTGCAAACTACTTTGATCAAGTTTGGCCTTCTCTTCTATAAAAGCTCACTTGTCAGTTTGCCAGTGCCTGCCTTCCTCTTAGCCCTCCACTTATGTCTGTAGGAGAGGTCACGCTTTTCTTAAGGGAAGTCCTGCATCTTAACCCATCAATAAAACCCATCTCTGCCCCCTTGGGACTTTTTTTGTGCTAGAAAAGCTTGCATTGCCTCCTTTGAATCAGCATCTTCCTTTTTTTCTAAAATGTTGTACTTGGAAAGCTGTCCTCCTCTTGGCTCTCACCTCTGCTAGGAGAGTTTCGCTTACAAGCTCTCATGGCCATTCCCCCTTTGTTTTATTTTTCACGATAGCAGGGTGACTCTGGTAATACATCCTTCATGCCTAAGGTAATGAATGAAATATCTTTCATTCAGACTATTCACCGAGCCATTTTTTTCCCAATCCACAAAACTGGGAAATTATCTTATATTCTCTGAGCAGCCACAGACAACTCTTATTTTATCTGGACAAAACTAAATCCTTCAGAAAGACTGATAAGCTGTTTGTGTCATTTATGAGCCCTAGATTGGGCCAGCCAGTCTCCAAACAAACTATTGCAACTTGGATTTCTAAGTCTGTCCCTGTCCGCTATTATGTAGACTATTTTAGGACTTTGCCTTCTTATCCGAAAGCACCTTCTACTAAGGCAGTGGCTTCCTCGGGGGATTTTCACAAAGGGATAGACTCCAGGTCTGTCATGGAGGGTGTCACTTGATCCTCTGTGCGCATCTTTTCCAAATACTACAAAACTGATGCTTTCTCCAGGTCCAGAGCAACCTTTGCTAGGTCATTCCTGTCTACACTACTTGACAACTCTTTGCAGTAGCCAACCACCCATTCTTCCTTCCTTCAGCTCTGGGAATCACTGAAATGTCTAGAGTGCTGCAACAGTGTTTTCAAAACATAGTACAGTTGGGTAAGAACTTGCCATAAAAGTAGATGTCCTTCTGATCAGTGTTGCAGTATTCCATTCCGCTCTCCAACCTCTCTTCTCTACTTCACTTAAACTTTCCTTTTCTTCTCCCCCTTTGCTTTGACCTCTGCTGGGTTACATGGGAACAGGGAAGTATTTTACTTGAGCTACACCCCTCCTTGCTGACCAGTATCCATCTCTCAAGCTTCAGGCTACTGGCTTGGAGATGGTCTTCTTAGGATCCGCGGTCATACGTCTGTTTGTATACCTCAGTGCATACAAGTTGAGGATGTTCTTCATGTTTCACTGTTGCAGTCATTACATTTGGGTAATCTGCTGGCAGGTTGCCCTTAGTCAACTTGAATAACAAAGTCTTGGGTCCTGCGTCGGTTGCTGTCTCTTCTACCATGACGTCAGGTCGTCAGGGGTATAAAACATGCAGCCGATGCAATTTTCATCTGTCTTTCTTGCCGTGTGGTGCCCGAAGCAGAAGCAGTTCGCAAGTGCCAGTCGGCCGACTCCTGAAATTTTCATTTTCGAGTTTCAGAACCAAAGTCTTCAACCTAATGCTAAGTACCCTGTTGGGGAAACTTTTTCTTGCTCCTTACTGATGTCAGTAAAAGTTAATAAATTGTATTACTTGGTAAGCAAATACCTCATAAGGATTTTCATTTGTACTGTATTCCTGCTTAGGCCCTGATCACAATGTGTCTTGCTGTTGGTTTTGTGCTAAATTTAATCAACGCACTATTAAGCGTCTGTATATTTTTGCATCTAAATATTTTGGCTCAAGATTTAACTATCCGGAAGTGTCGTCAGTTAGCAATCCGACTACCGGAATACACAAAAAACGCAAAGAAAAAGACAGAGACACCGTCGAGGTCCAAAACCGACAACAAAGCTTCTTCTAAGCCAGTCGCCGGTACTCAGTGAGACGCTTTCGCAGCCCCTGATGCCCGCTACTTTTGATTCGCAAGCCTCTACAGAGATCCATTCGGAGTCCGGTATGCCGCGGGACACTAAGTATTGAACCTGCGGATGTCTCTACCTTAGATGTGTCTGGAGCCGCTGAGCAGGCACCGGCTTCTGAGGGTGTTTTCAGGCCTAAAGATTTGTATATTAAACCAACGCCATCTTCAAAACCTAGGCCAAAATCAACTTCTATGTCTAAAAAACCAACGCTTGGGCCACGTGCACAGGCCCCTATGCTTAAAAAACAAATTATCAGAATGGCTGAGGATTTAATTACGTTGATCAGGGGTTCCCATCCCCCTCCTGCGAGGAGGCCTAGGCAAGGCACTGACTATGAGTCTTCAGATCAGGTTTCTATTTCTTCTGATTCCTCTTCTGATCAGGAATTATCTATTCCACCTTATGAGGACTCTGATGCAGAAGAATCCATCCCTTCTGCTTCTCTTCCGGAGGATTTTTCTTTTGGAGAAACTTTGCATACCTTAAGAGAACCTTCTCACTGGGAGAGTCAGGATTTCTCAGAATCTGAAAAGAGGCTTAGGGATTTCCTCCTTCTTCCTCAGCGTAGGCCTTTGTCTGTATTTCCTGTTCTAGACATTGTTGATGATGTTTTCTCAAAATCCAGTATGGCTCCTGATTCCCTGCCTCTGGCTCCTAGTAAGCCAGACAGATATTACGGGGTTCCTGACTCCCATAAATTCCTTTTTAAAAACCCTACTGCTGACCCTGAAACCATTTCTCAGGGTCACAAGGGTGTTAAGGCTTCTACTGCTGAAAATCCTACCCCTTCTGATAGAGACTCCAGGACACTGGAAAGATGGGGTAAGAAGGTTTACACATCTGCAGCCTTGGCAGTCAGGGCTTTAAACTGTCAATTTTATATGCTTAAATATCAGCAGCATGTCATAGGCTTACTTAAACAGAAAATTATATTGATTTCTGACTGTGGAAAATAGTTACAAGATTTATTGCATTCAGCTGAACAAATTGAAAAGCATACTTTGCAGTGCGGTTTTGATTCCTTGGAGGCCTCTTGCAGGGCCGCTGTAACTGGATCTGTGATAAGAAGGCATGCTTGGCTCAAGGAGCAAAATCTGCCTGATCATGTTAAAGCAAAATTGTTGGATGCTCCTTTACAACAGGACAGTCTATTTGGTAATAAGGCAAAATAATTTTTGAAAAAGATGGAAGATGAAGCTAAATCTATGCAAACTGTAAAACATTTCCTACAAGTGCAGCAGCCCAGGTTCTGTAGGCACTGGCCTACTAAGAATTGGTCCTTTCCAGTACCCACCAGAGCCACTCAGGTCAAACCCGGACACCCCAAAGGCTCCAGGTTTCAGTCACAAGGAACTTGCAGAACAAAACAATGGTGCCTCCACCTCCAAATCTGGAAGTAACAAGGCACCTCCCTACGGTAAACAGCCTCAATGACTTTCCTCTGCCATCACTAAGCACTTATCTTTTGGCAGACCCTTTGGGGGAAAACTAGCACTTAATTGGCATCTAATTACCCAGGGCAAGTGGGTTTTAAATATAGTATCCCAGGAATGCAGATTTAATTTCCACACGTTGCCAATCCCAAACAGATGGCCAGATCTGCCTCCAAATCAATGGGCAGAGGCCCAGAAACCAGTTATGTCCCTCATGAACATGGGGGCTATTCAACCAGTACCAGAAAATGAAAAGGGACAAGGTTTTTATTCAAGACTTTTCCTGGTACCCAGAAAAGACAAATCATGGCGTCCAATTCTGGACTTATCCATTCTAAATACATTCCTGGACATTCCAAAATTCAAGATGCTGACTCTACAGCAGTTACTGCCTATGCTAGGCAAGGATGCCTGGTTGGTAACTCTAGACTTAAAAGAGGCTTACCTGCATATCCCAGTCAGGGAATCTTGCAGAAGGTGCCTCCGCTTCAAAGCAGGCCATTTACGTTACCAATTCTCTGCACTGCCCTTTGGCTTATCTACTGCGCCCAAGGTCTTCACAAAGTGCGTGGCACTAGTAATTGCATTTTGCAGAGAAAGAAACATTCAAATTTATCCTTATCTGGACAGTTGTCTAATTCAGGCAGAAAACAAGGGCACACTTCTACAGCATCTGGCGTTTGTAAAAAGGCTTCTAACTTGTCTGGGGTACACCATAAACGAAAAGAAATCACAATTGATACCCTCTCAAATAATTACATTCCTGGGTGCAAGCATAAATACAACTGCCCAGATGACTTCCCTCATACCAGAAAAACAAATTTAATTGATGACATACTTCAAACAAGTGGCCACAAAAACCCAGCTATCTGCAAGACAAATTCTGCAGGCCTTGGGGTTCATGGCTTCCTGCATTCTACTAATTCCATATGCAAAGACTGCATATGAGGAAACTTCAATGGTACCTAAAAAAAACTTATGGAGTCAACATTGTCACAGCTGGAAACAATGATTCCTATCATTCCTTGCCTGCAACAGGAGTTCCTGTGGTGGGCAGAGGCCTGTCACCAAAACAAGGGACTGTCATTCATTCCACCCCCTGCCACACAAACCCTGACTACAGACACATCAGATTATGCTTGGGGGTCCATCTGGCAGGGAGATGCATTCAGGGCGAATGGAGCCCAAATCAAATGCACCTACATATCAACCAGAAAGAAATGCTAGCTGTACAGAATGCTCTGACAGCCTTCAAAGCCTTTCTTCATCCAGGACAACTACTGATAAAGACGGACAACACCACAGTTATGTGGTACATAAAGAAGCAGGGGGGGTACCCATTCCTACCCCCTTTGCAGACTAGCCATGTCTTTGTGGAACACAGCCCTGACTTACCAAATACATCTACAAGCTCAATTCCTGCCAGGAAAGCAAAGTACTCTGGCAGACGAACTAAGCAGAAATCTTGATGACCCACATGAATGGAAACTGGATCCACAAATCTTCAGCATGCTGACACGAACATGTGAAAGGCCATACATAGATCTTTTTGCCTATCCCCAAAACTATCAGCTGGACAAATTCTGCACAAGAATTCCTCTCAAAAAAGCTTGGAAAGTGGATGCTCTATCCTTCAGCTGGAAAAACCTATCAGTCTATGCCTTTCCCCCTCTGCCACTGCTCTCCAAGGTTTTTCTAAAAGTCAGACAGGAAAAACTGAAAATGATTGATTGCTCCAGACTGATCTCGCCAACACTGGTACCCGCTCCTACGCAATATGTCACACCTTCCTCTGTGGTACCTGCCTTAGACACCTTATCTACTGTCTCAGCAGAACTATCAAATTTTGCACACTCTGCTCCAAACTCTGAATCTTGCAGCATGGCTACTCAACTAATTTCACTAGTTACACCTCTCAGTAAACCTATGATGGATGTCATTTTGGAGGCTAGAAGGCCTAGTACTAGAGCATCTTATGCTGATAATGGAAAAGATTCTGTGCCTGGAACCAAGCACAAGGAATAAACACAGCAATGCCCAGTATTCCTCAGATTCTGCAATATTTAACTGAGATGCTTCATAAGGGCCTATCTTTTTCTTCTATAAAAATCCATGCCTCTGCCATTTCGGCTCATTACAACACAGAGCCTCCTCTCTTTTCTCATCCCCTGCTAAAGCAGTGCCTCAGAGGGGGGCCAAAAATTTGAGACCTCCCAGGAGAGCACCACCTCCTGCATGGGACCTTAAGTTTGTGCTGGAAAAACTCACCCTACCTCCTTTTGAACCAGCTGCTACTGCAGACATAAAATTTCTCTCTTGGAAGACAGCTTTTCTTTTAGCAGTCACTTCAGCTAGAAGGATTTCAGAACTATAGGCTTGCATGGCAGTGGAGCCTTTCATTATCTTTTATCCGGACAGGGTGGCCCTCAGGACCAATCCATCCTTTATGCCTAAAGTGGTATCTAGTGTGGCTCTTAATCAGACCATTCATCTGCCAACCTTTTTCCCAAATCCACAGAACAAGGGGGAGTGGATTCTGCATTCATTGGATGTACACAGACAACTAAAATTCTACTTAAACAGGACAAAATCTCTAAAAGTCTGAACATTTAATGGTGGCATTTGCTGCAGGGGCAGAGGGAAAGGCTATTTCAAAGCATCCTATTTCAGAATGGATAAGCCATTGTATTCGTTTCTGCTACATGCACCATGGTAAACCTGTCCCCAAGGGGATCAGATCCCATTCCACCAGGGCTGCATCTACTTCTGCAGCCTTTCTCAGAGGGGTTCTACCAGAGACATTCTAGAAGTTGCTACTTGGAGCTCAGTTCATACGTTCACCAAACATTACCATTTACCTCTATTCTCTAAATCCAGAGCAGGCTTTGCCACTGCTGTCCTGCAGGGCCTTATTGCTGCTCCTAATGCTGTATAATTCCATCGTCCCAACCATAGCTTTGGGATTCTATCCAAATGTAATGACTGCAACAGTGAAACATGAAGAACATAGTACAGTTGTGTACACTTACCATAAATGTAGATGTTTGAGAGTATTCACTGTTGCAGTCCTGGCTACCCACCCGCCAGCCCCGTATTTCTCTCTTATTATACCTCTTCTTTCTCTTGCTATGCTCAAAAGCCTTTTTGGTGTATTTGCTTTTATTTGGAGGTATATTTTTTATGTTCTAAATTACACACACACACACACACATATATATATATATATATATATATATATATATATATATATATATATATAGACAAGTCATAACATCGACATTACCATGTTTGACACGAAATGAACGACAAGTCAGATAAACGACAGTTGAAATTACCGACTTTCTCTTCTTCGACAAGGAAATGTTTACGAAGGACATCCTTGTGTGAACTGCACTCTTTTAAACTGAGTACATTATAGCACTTACAAACGGTTGCTTTTTAATTTGTAATGCTTACTTAATGTCCTGGTGAGTTGCCGTTTGTAGGAAGTGTTTTGTGTTTACGTTATACGGCGAAGTGCTAACATAACCATAATGCATTGCATAGCACACTGTTGTCGGACTTTTCATTTTCAGTTGTCGAAGAAGTGAAAGTCGGTAATTTCAACTGTCGTTTATCTGACTTGTTGTTCATTTCGTGTCAAACATGGTAATGTCGATGTTATGACTTGTCGACCTTCTCATATGGACCCATATATATATATTTTTTTTTTTTTTTTTTGCTCCCCATTTGGGGGGCACTTGACATCTGGGGCAAGAAAAACTGATGAAAATTGCGTCTGCTGCATGTTTTATACCCCTGATGAGCTGACGTCATGGAAGAGAAGACCGCAACCGACGCAGGTACCAAGACTTTGTTATACAGGCCGACTGAGGGCAACCTGCCAGCAGATTACCCAAATGTAATGACTGCAACAGTGAATACACTCGAACATCTACATTTGTAAGTGTACACAATTGTACTTTATGCATCGGACGTACTATCTTGGGAGGGTAAAGCTTTGGTACCTCGGCCAGACATCACTGTTGACAACCCATATGTCAGGAGTACTGCAACAGTGATCAGTAGGATAGCTACTGTTATGGTAAGTACTTACACAACTGTACTTTGCTTATCTAGTGCAGTATTCACCATATCCTGCACACAGTCAGGTTATTACACCATAGGTACCAGTATGACTCCATCATAATCCATGTACGTGTAAGTGAACTGAGATGTATCTCCTTGGACTATATGAAGAGAGACATTATGTAGCGCACAGACAGTCTCTCAGGCCGGTATGAGCCTGACATTGAGCAGCATATTGCCATCTTAGAGGATGATGCAACAATATGAATAAAGTATGATTGATTTTAACAGTTGGCTCTCTCTCTGATGTCATTCTAAGGGGATCCAATATTTGTAAGCTTGGGAAGACATGGTTAACAGATCACATTGTTTTGCCAAGGATGCTCTGCACCTGTTCTTCTAGGCTTTTAAATACTGGCTAAAATTTTATCCTCCCATCGTAATGCCTTTTTTAGACAATGCCAAATTGACAAACCTACTGGAATAGCAAAATTAACTCAACTGAGCCTTAGGGTGTTGTCAGTGCCAGGAGTCTAAATAAAAAAAAATTCATTTCTTCCAAGCCCTTCTCACACTTGAGAATATAAGAATTTGTGCAGTTACCAAGACAGTTTAAAGTCTGCATACGCCAGTAGTGCAAGGTATTGGTGCCTTTCATACTTTTAGACCAGTAGTTGCGCAGACCAGGGCTAAAGGTGGAGGTGTCTTGATATGTCCGTGACAAACACTTATAGGTTGGTCAAACAGGTTGACGTGCTGGAGTTCTTTCACATGCAGATCACGATAGGCAAAGTCCTTTATTATATTCTAGCCAATTATAGGTCATCCTCCATGTCCTGAGACATTCACAGTGCATACTTGAATATACTGGAGACACTTGCCAGACAACTTATCAGAGCCCTATGAGACTGGAATTACTTCTCTGTAGACTTTAAATCCTGCATGGCCTCATCTACAGGCCCAGAGATTCATGGACTTTGTAAATATAAACACACTTAAACAAATAGTGAATACGCCCATTAGAGGCTTCAACATACTGGCCATCGTGCTCCCAAATAAGGGAGAATGCTGCATCCCCCTTCCCCAATATTGTGTCCTTCCATAAAGCTGTGTCAGTCAAAATTAACTCTGTAACCCCAATAAAACCAATAATAGTAACTGTTCCAAGGCGCACTACTTTTTAAGTGATGGTTTGTCAAAATTCTGTGCCTCTCCAAACCTGAGAACACAACAGCCTATGGCAAATTGCTCTCAACCTCTGTACAACCATGTCAGTGGCTGAATACAGGCTGCTGTACCTACCAGAAGTAAGCCCAGATCTAGCCCCAGAAACAAAACACCCTGGTGGCATCCCAAATTAGACGGGTTATACAACAAAAGGAAAAAAAAAAATCTGAAAAAAATAGGGAGGGGTAATTCCCATTAAAGTAAAAACTGTTGTCAACCACGTAGAAAACTGAGGGCTAATCTTTGAGCTTAAGATAGCCTCCCAGATGAAGGAATACCATAAGGGCTTCTGCTATGTCCAAAACCTTAATGGTATCAGCAGCAGTTTGTTGAACTGGTTTGTAATGGTGCCACATTCAGTGAGCCTGGCAAAATGGCAAACCTGTTAGTTGCCAAATTCCATTCTAACTTTACTCCTGTCTCACCTCCAACTATTCCTCAAGAAATACCCTCAAACGCAACCCCTTTATGGAGCATGTACTGGATGTGCTTGCTAACACTAGAACACTGTCTGAGTGAACCCTTGTAACATTCCCAGGATGCCTCCTAAACAGACTGATGTCCTTCATGGATGCATCTGCAGTCATAACAAGTGGGTTGTCCTGTCGTCAGGCAGCCCTGCAGTCGGCCGGATTCCAAAGTCCGGGTCCGGCTTCGGCTGATGTCGCACTCCACCCGACGTCATCTCTGTTGGTCTTCGGGTATAAAAGCATCAGCCGACGCCATTTTCCTCAGTCTTTCTTGCCGTGGCGCCAAGCAGAAGCTGTTCAAGTGCCTGTCGGTCGGATCCAGAGATTACTTCTACGAATACTACTTGAAGACTTCTAAAGCTAAGTACCCGTTGGGGACTCTTTCTTGCCTCAGCCGATGTCAGAAAAAGTTAACAATTGTTTAACCTGTGGGAAACAAATACCTCATAAAGATTTCCACTCTTACTGCCTGCCTTGTTTAGGCCCAGCCCACGACGTAGCAGCCTGTTCGGCCTGTGCCTCTTTCAACCGGACGAACGCTTAGGCGTCGGTCGGAGTTTGCAGAACAGTTTTTCGGTACTGATTTTGCGTACATTATGCCGTCGGATCCCCCGACTACCCAGTCTTCCAAAAAACGCAAAGATAAAGACCGACATCATGTCCGCGGTTTCGGCCGAAACCACGGTAAAGCAAACATGAGTGTCTCGGTTTCGGGCGAAACCGAGAAAACTGATCTAAGCACAGCTGAACCTATTCTTACTACTGAGGCCCCTGCTACAACTCTTGAATCGACCTCAGAATTTTTACCCACTACGGTGGTTGACTTATCAGACACCATCCCCTTGGATGTCTCTACCCCAGCACGTGGTGCTGCTAGGCCTCCAGCAGCCATGTCCATTAAGGCCTTCGCCAGGGCTAAAGCAGCCAAGACTACTAAATCAGTGCCTGTTAATACCGCCACATCCAGGCCCTCTTCTAGTTCTCAAATGCTTTCTTTGGCAGAAGATTTAATTTCTTTAATTAGAGGATCTCAATCTCACCCAGACAGGGCCTCTCAGCCCCAGAGAAGAGACCTAGGCCAGAGCCCCCTGAGCCAGTGTCTTCTGATGATTCTGCTGATGAATCAGACATAACTGACCAGCCAGAGGCTCCCTTCTCCAATTTTGAAGATTCTGATGCTGAAGAATCCATTCCTGCTGCTTCCCCACCAGAAGAATTCTCCTTTGGGGAAACCTTGCATGCCATGAGAACAGTTCCAATGGCAGCAACAGGATTTTTCAGACTCCAGAAAAGACTTAGAACCTTTCTGCACCTCCCACAGCACAGGCCCTTAGCTATACCTCCTGTTCTATCTGTGGTGGATGATGCTTTTAATGATGTTTGCTCCGCTCCAGATTCTTTACCCCAGCCCCTGCCAAACCAGACAGATTTTACAGGGTGCCAGATACTCATCACCACCTTTACAAGGCCCCACTTGCAGACCCAGAAACTATATCCCAGGGTCCCAAGGCAGTAGCAGCGACCACAGCTAAAACCCTATTCCTTCTGAAAGGGAAGCAAGGTCATTAGACAGATGGGGTAAAAGGTCTACACTTCAGCTACTCTCTCAGCTAGAGCTTTAAACTGTCAGTTTCACATGATACAATACCAAGAGTTTATGCTTGATCAGTTAACTAAAAACTAACCACTGATGAATCTCTTGATAAGAAATATGTATTAGAGATGGTAAATAACATACAACAGGTTAGCAACCATTCCTTAAAATGTGGCTATGATGCACTGGAGGCTTCATTTAGATCAGCCATGACAGGCACAGTGATAAGAAGGCATGCATGGCTAAAGGAACAAGCTTTACCGGATCATGTTAAAGCCAAGTTGCTAGATGCTCCTATGGACAAGACAAGTTTGTTTGGTACACCTGCCCAGCAGGTTATGAAGAAAATGGAAGAAAAGGCAAAATCTGTTCAAACTGTTAAAGATTTCTTGCAGGTTCAACCCCAAGGTTTAGCAGGAACTGGCCTGCCAAAATTGGTCCTTTCCTGACTCCACAAAATTTCAAAGGGGCAGGAATAGGCGTTCCAGAGGCAGAAACCAACCCAGAGGAGGTGCCTACAGAGGGCGACAGTGGCAAGGTAACAACAGAGGCACAGACACAGCCACTGCCACTACATCAGCACAACCACAGTGACTTAATCCTAACTCCGCCTACCAGGAACAAATAGCAGCTCCTCTAGGCGGAAAGTTAACCTTATTTTCAAAGAACTGGCACTACATAACAAAAGACAAGTGGATTTTACAAACCATAGATCAAGGTTACCGGTTTCACTTCCACACTTTACCAGTCAAAGAGAAATGCCAAATCTACCTCCAAATCAAAAAACAGAGGCTCTACGCCAGATAAGGGAGTTAGCCAACATGAGAGCTGTGGAAAGAGTGCCAACAGCAGAACAAGGAAAAGGGTTCTATTCCAGACTATTCCTAGTTCCAAGAAAGGAAAAAAGTTGGAGACCAATTCTCGATCTGTCCACCTTAAATACATACATCATTGCCCCAAAATTCAAAATGCTGACCCTACAGCAACTTCTTCCCATGCTGGGCAAGGAGTCTTGGCTGGTAACTCTAGATCTCAAGGAGGCATACCTGCACGTCCCATTCGACCAATCTGCAGAAGATACCTCAGATTTCTTGCAGGATCAGAGCACTATCAATTCTCAGCATTGCCCTTTGGCTTATCTACTGCCCAGAGTATTCACAAAATGCCTGGCATCAGTAATCTCCCATTGCAGACTTCCGGGAATTCAAATTTACCCACACCTGGACGACTGCCTGCTACAAGGGGACAACAAAAGCAAGCTGACAACAGATTTACAAAGGGTCATTTACTTGCTACAAGGACTGGGATACACAGTCAATTTACAAAAGTCAAGGCTGATACCATCCCAAACAAGGACATTCTTGGGGCGGAATTGGACACAGTACAACAAATGGCATTCCTGACTACAGAAAAACAAAAGAACTTCCACTTTACTTCTTGGCACTAACAAAACTGAACAAGTTAACAGCAAGAAAATTTCTGCAGGCCTTGGGCTTCATGGCATCATGCATAATCTTGGTCCCATTTGCCAGACTACATATGAGGAAACTACAGTGGTACCTAAAGAATTTATGGTCCCAACACAGACACAGTCTAGAAACAGAAATCCCACTAATTCCATGCTTAAAACAGGAGTTCCTATGGTGGGCTCAGGCATGCCAGTCAAACCCAGGCCTACCCTTTCGCAGATGTCAACCAAGCCAGACCATCACAACAGGCGCTTCAGACCTAGGATGGGGGCCCACATGCTGGACAAATGCGTGCAAGGATTGTGGACACAGGATCAACTTCACCTGCACATCAATCTAAAAGAAATGCTGGCAGTAAAACTGGCAATCCAAAAGTTCAAACCATTCCTCAAAGAGGGCCAGTTGATGATAAGGACAGACAACACCACAGTCATGTGGTACATCAACAAACAGGGAGGCACTCATTCATACCCCTATGCAGAATGACCTTGGAGCTGTGGACCCTGGCACTCAGCTACAACATTCAGTTACAGGCAATATTTGTACCGGGAAAGACAATACTCTAGCAGACATATTAAGCAGAACCACTCGGATGCCACGAATGGAAACTACACCGGACATCTTCAAGACCATCTCAAAGAAATGGGGAATGCCACAGATAGACCTATTCGCATCACCTCTCAATCACCAGCTCAAAAAATTCTGCACAAGGGCATTCCATCCACTAGCATGGAAAGTGGACTCACTCTCCTTCAACTGGAAAGGCCTAACAGCATATGCATTCCCACCTCTTCCTTTGATACACAAGGTACTACTAAAAATCAAGGAAGAACGTCCAAGGATAATCCTGATAGCCCCAAACTGGCCAAGACAACACTGGTACCCACTACTGAAGAGCATGTCTCGAACAATATGTGGCCAATACCCTGATGCCTTTGATGTTAACTCAGAACAACTACAGCATCATACATCCAAACCTAAAACGCTACAACTGACTGCATGGAACATCACATAGCAGCAGCTAATCCAGAACTTTCTCAAAGAGTTAAAGACATTATTCTTGAAGCACGCAGACCTTCAACAAGAAGGAACTATGCTGGAAAATGGAAAAGGTTTGTCATTTGGAGTACCGAAGAGGAAAAGATGTGTCAAACATAGATATGCCTAACATTCTGGAGCATCTGGCCGAACTTCTTCATTCAGGCCTGTCCTACTCCTCCATCAAGATACATGCATCAGCTATTTCAGCAGAATACAGCTTTGATCCACCTGTTTTTCGCACCCTTTGCTCAGGCAGTTCCTCAGAGGAATCAAGAATGTAAAACCTCCAAGGAAACCACCATTACCAGCTTGGGATTTAAACTTTGTGCTAGAAAAGTTGACACTATCACCCTTTGAACCAGCAGCAACAGCAGACCTACAACACCTGTCATGGAAAACTGCTTTCCTACTGGCAATTACTTCAGTAAGGAGGGTTTCAGAACTACAGGCCTTAATGGCAGTGCAACCCTTCCTAATCTTCCACCAAGATAGAGTGTCCATGAGGACTAATCCTACATTTATGCCCAAGGTGGTATCCAGAGTATCTTTGAACCAGGCAATCCACCTACCTACCTTCTTTCCCAACCCACAAAACAGAGGGGAAAGAATACTGCATATCTTGGATGTACATAGACAACTACGCTACTACTTGGACAGAACAAAAAATAGCAGAAAGACTGACCAACTTTTTGTAGCCTATGCAACAGGAAGGGAAGGAAAAGCTATTTCCAAACAGACAATCTCCAAATGGATAGGAAATTGCATACGATACTGTTACTCCTTCCATGGAAAACCAATTCCACAGAACATAAGACCTCATTCTACAAGAGCAACAGCCACTACCACAGCCTTCTTACGAGGAGTGGCAACCAAAGACATTATTGAGGCGGCTACTTGGACCTCCGTGCATACATTTGCCAAGCATTATAATTTGCCTCTATATTCCAGATCCCGAGCAGGGTTTGCCACTGCTGTACTGCAAGGGATCCTAAACACACCATAATCTACTTTTATCCTCCTCCCCTAGTTGGCTATGGTATTCTACCCACTTGTTATGACTGCAGATGCATCCATGAAGGACATAGTACAGTTTTGTACCTACCATAAATGTAGATGTCCGAACTGGATAGCATCTGCAGTCAGGATTAGGGCCCCTCCTTCCCCTCTGTGGTACTCCTAGGGTGTTTACCCTCCTAATAGCTAGCTGTTGGGGGGGAGTCTTTTATGGTGTATTTGTTTGTATATATGTACATATATGCTTATTGTTGTGTTTACCTCTATTTGGAAACATTGGCATCTATCCAAATTTTAGCCTGCAAGAGGGCTACTGACATCTGGGGCAAGAAACACTGAGGAAAATGGCGTCGGCTGATGCTTTTATACCCGAAGACCAACAGAGATGACGTCGGGTGGAGTGCGACATCAGCCGAAGCCGGACCCGGACTTTGGAATCCGGCCGACTGCAGGGCTGCCTGACGACAGGACAACCCACTTGTTATGACTGCAGATGCTATCCAGTTCGGACATCTACATTTATGGTAGGTACAAAACTGTACTTTATGACTTATCAGGACCTCTGGAGTCGCTGTTTAACTGTGGTCTTAAAATGGTCTTTATGCCATGGGAATGGAGTACTGTGACAGATGTCCTTCGTGTTTCACTGTTGCAGTCATTACATTTGGGTTATCTGCTTGCAGTAGCCCTCAGTTGGCCTAATTAACAAAGTCTTGGGTCCTGCATCGGTTGCTGTCCCTTCTTTGTGATGTCAGGTCATCAGGGGTATAAAACATGCAGCCGACGCCATTACATCAGTCTTTTTTGCCATGCGGTGCCCGACGCAGAAGCAGTTCACAAGTACCAGTCGGCCGACTCCTTAAATTTTCGTTTTCGAGTTTCAGAACCAAAGTCTTCAACCAAAGCTAAGTACCCCATTGGGGAAACTTTTTCTTGCTCCTTACCGATGTCAGTAAAAGTTAATAATTGTATTTCTTATGGAAAGCAAATACCTCACAAAGATATTTTCATTCATACTGTATTCCTTGCCTGGGCAGCCACGGTGGTGCAGCAGTTAGTGTTGCCGCCTCTCAGTAAAGGGTTCTCCGGTTCGATTCTTGGCCGGGGTGCCTTCTGTGTGGAGTCTGCATGTCCTCCCTGTGGTCGTGTGGGTTTCCTCCGGGTGCTCCGGTTTCCTCCCACATCCCAAAGACATGCAGTAGGTGGATTGGACACACTAAATTGGCCCTAGGTGTGAGTGTGTGCATGTGTGTGCCTTCCATGGAAGGTTGGGTGCCGGGCTGGCAACTCAACACCATAAAACTCCACTGCCAATCATGAGCAGACATTTTATCCGCTGTGGCGACCCCTAACCGGGAAAAGCCAAAAGAAGAAGACTGTATTCCTTGCCTAGGCCCTGACCACGACGTCCCTTGCTGTCGGTTTTGTGCCTTATTTAATCAATGCACTATCCGTTTGTATATTTTAGCTTCTAAATATTTCATTTCTCGGTTTAATTATCCAGAAATGTCGTTGGTTAGTCATCCGACTACCGGAATTCCAAAAAAGGGCAAAGATAGACAGAGACAGGCTGCCAAGGTCCAAAGCTGAAGATGAAGCTTCTCCTAAGCCGGTCGCCAGTTAGCCGGTACTCAGGCGCTTTCGCAGCACCTGATACCCGCTCATTCTGATTCACAGGCCTCTTCTGAGACCCATTCGGAGTCCAGTATGTCACGAGATGCTTCAGCTGTGGAACCTGTGGATGTCTCTACCTTGGATGGGTCCGGAGCCACTGTGCAGGCACCGGCTTCTTAGGGTGTATTCAGGCCTATGGACTTGCATATTAAACCGATGCCTCCTCCTTTTTTAAGGCCTAAACCTCGAACCATACCTAAGAAACCGACGCCCAGGCCGCATGCACAGGCCTCTATGCCTAAAAAGCAAATTATAAGAATGGTTGAAGATCTTGTAACTCTGATCAGGGCAAGCCACCCACCTCCTCCTAAGAGACCTAGGACTGAATTTGTTTATGAATCTTCTGACCGGGATTCAGATTTTTCTGATTCCTCCGATGATCTGGATTTACCCTTCTCTACTTATGAGGATTCTGATGCAGAGGACTCTATTCTTTCTGCTTCCCTTTCAGAGGATTTTTCCTTTGGTGAAACCTTGCACACTTTTAAGGGAACATTTTCACTGGGAAAGTCAGGATTTTTCTGATTCAAAAAAGAGGTTTAAGGATTTCTTACTTCTGCCTCAGCATAGGCCTTTAGCTATACCTCCTGTACTAGACATTGTTGATGATGCCTTTTCAGAGTCTAGTTTGGCCCCTGATTCTTTGCCTCCTGCTCCCAGAAAACCTGATAGATATTACAGGGTCCCTGATTCTCGGAAGTTCCTTTTTAAAAATCCTATTGCGGATACAGAGACTATTTCACAGGGACCCAAGGGCATTGTCTTCTACTGCTAAAAATCCTACCCCCTCTGATAGGGACTACAGGGCGCTGGATAGATGGGGTAAGAAGGGTTTACACTTCTGCAACCTTGGCCATTAGGGCTTTAACTTGTCATTTTCATATGTTGAAGTATCAACAACATGTTATTGGATTGCTTAAACAAAAAAATTATATTGATTCCTGACTGTGGTGATAATAAAGAATTACAGGATTTAATGCGTTCTGCTGAACAGGTTGGAAAACTTACTTTGCAATGTGGATTTGATTCATTAGAGGCCTCTTGTAAGGCTGTTATCACTAGGTCTGTACTCAGAAGGCATGCTTGGTTTAAGGAGCAATCTTTGCCTGATCATGTTAAAGCTAAACTGTTGGATGCTCCTTTAAATCAGGACCGCCTGTTTGGCAACAAAGCCGAGGAAATTCTTAAAAAGATGGAAGAGAAAGCTAAATCCTATGCAAACTGTGAAAGATTTTTTATAAGTTCAGCCTCCAAGATTTAGTAGGCATTGGCCCTCTAAGAATTGGTCCTTTCCGGCCCCTTCCAGATCTTCTCAATCCAAACCCAGGCACTGTAGAAACCCCAAATTTCAGTCACAAGGTACGCACAAGACTAAGCAGTCGGGGGCTTCTGCATCCAAATCTGGGAGTAGTAGGACTCCCCCCTATGGAAAATTGTCCCAATGACTTGGTTTTAAAACTTCCAAGCACTTCTCAACTGAATGCTTCTTTAGGCGGAAAGATTGGTCTGCGGGCCAAAAACTTGAAACTCATAACCCAGGACAAATGGGTCTTAAATATAGTGTCCCAAGGATACAGATTTCACTCCCACGCTTTACCAACACCAAGCGGGTGGCCAGATCTACCCCCATATCAGTGGGCGGAGGCCCAAAAGCAAGTACTTCCTCTCTCAAACATGGGGGCTATTCAGTTGCTACAAGAAGAGGAAAAGGGACAAGGTTTCTATTCAAGACTTTTCCTGGTACCCAGAAAAGACCATTCATGGCATCCTATCTTGGACCTTTTTACTTTAAACACCTTTTTGGTAATTCCAAAATTCAAGATGCTGACTCTTCACCAGTTGCTTCCTATGCTAGGCAAGGATGCTTGGTTGACATTAGTTTTAAAAGAAGCATACCTGCACATCCCTATCAGGGAATCTTGTAGAAGATACCTACGCTTCAAAGCAGGCTACACGATTTCAGTTTGCTGCACTGCCCTTTGGCTTATCTACTGCGTCCAGGGTATTCACAAAGTGCCTAGCCCCAGTTATTGCATTTTGCAGACAAAGAAATATTCAAATATACCCATACCTGGACGATTGTCTAATTCAGGCAGAAAGCCAGGACATACTTTTGAATCATCTGGCCTTAGTACAAAGGGTGCTGACTTGTCTAGGGTACACCATAAATGAAAAGAAATCATAACTGGTACCCTATCAACAAATAATATTCCTGTGAGCAAGCTTGAATATAACTTTCCAGATGGCTTTCCTTGCGCCAGAGAAACAGATTCATTTGACAACCTACTTCAAACAAGTGGCCACAAAAACCTTGCTATCTGCAAGGCAAATTTTGCAAGCCTTGGGGTTCATGGCCACCTGCATTCTTCTAATTCCATATGCAAGACTGCATATGAGGAAACTACAATGGTATCTAAAAAGCCTATGGTGTCAACACTCTCAGGATGTAGCAGCAGTGATTCCTATTATACCTTTCCTACGTCTAGAGTTTCTTTGGTTGGTAGGAGGCCTGCCACAAAAACAAGGGATTACCATTCATGCTACCCCCTGCCGCCCAAACCCTAACAGATGCATAAGACTGTGCATGGGGGGGGGGGCTCACCTGGCAGGGAAGTGCACTCAGGGCAAATGGAACCCAAGTCAAATGCGCCTGCATATCAATCAAAAAGAAATGTTAGCTGTACAGAATGCTCTGACAGCCTTCAAGGATCACATTCTTCCAGGACAACTAATGGTGAAGACGGACAACACCACTGTTATATGGTACATAAACAAGCAGGGGGGAGTACGCATTCTTACCCCCTCTGCAGACTAGCCATGGCATTGTGGAACACAGCCTTGGTCTACCAAGTGAATCTACAAGCTCAGTTCCTGCCAGGAAAACTAAATACACTGGCAGACAGACTAAGCAGAAACCTCAGGGACCCACACGAGTGGAAACTGGAACCAAGGATTTTCAACATGTTGACAAGCAAATGGGGAAGTCCAGATATAGACCTGTTTGCTTCCCCCAGAACTATCAATTGGACAAATTTTGCACAAGGATTCCCCACAAACAAGTTTGGAAAGTTGATGCTCTGTCCTTCAGCTGCAAATAACTGTCAGTTTATACCTTTCCTCCTCTGCCTCTGCTCTCCAGAGTACTACTAAAGATCAAACAGGACAAGCCAAGGACGATTTTGATTGCACCAAACTGGCCATGCCAACACTGGTACACCCCCTCTTGCCCAGTGTGTGTAGTGGTTGGCCCCATGGCACCTGCCTCGAACACCTTCCCTGTTGTCTTAGCAGGAGAACCAGATTCTGCACCCTCGGCTTCAAACACTGAGCCTAGCAACCTGGCTAATTACCAAATCCCTCCTTTACCATCCCTCAGTTAACCAGTGATGGATATCATTTTAGAGGTAAGGAGACCTAGTACTAGGAAATCTTATGCTGCGAAATGGAAAAGATTTTGTACCTGGAACCAATCTCGAGGGATGAGCACAGCAGCGCCCAGTTTACCTCTGATTTTACAAAAATTAACTGAGATGCTTCACAAGGGCCTGTCGTTTTCCTCCATCAAAATTCACGCCTCTGCCATTTCAGCTCATTATAACACAGAACCTCCCCGCTTCTCTCACCCACTGCTCAAACAGTTCCTCAGAGGGGCCAAAAATGTAAGGCCACCGTGGAGAGCTCCAACTCCAGCTTGGGACTTAACTTTGTCTTGGAAAAACTCACTCTTCCACCTTTCGAGCCAGCTGCTACTGCAGATTTAAAATTTCTTTCTTGGAAAACAGCATTCCTTTTAGCATGCACTTCAGCAAGAAGGGTATCTGAATTACAGGCCCTTATGGCAGTGGAGCCTTTCATCATCTTTCAATGCAGACAGGGTGTCCCTCAGAACCAATCCCTCCTTCATGCCCAAGGTGGTATCCAGCGTGGCTCTTAGTCAGTTAATTCATTTGTCAATCTTTTTTCCTAATCCACAGAACAAAAGGGAACGATACTGCACTCCTTGGATGTGCACAGACAACTTAGATTCTACTTGGACAGGACTAAACCTCAAAGGAAATCTGAACAACTGCTGGTGGCATTTGCTGCAGGGAAAGGGGGAAGGCTATTTCAAAGCAAACCATTTCTAAATGGATAGGCCATTGAATTCATTTCTGCTATAAGCATCTTGGAAAACCTATCCCACAGGGCATCAGACCCCACTCTACCAGGGCTGCATCTACCTCTACAGCCTTTCTCAGAGGCGTCCCTGCCAGGGACATCCTAGAAGCTGCTAGCAGGAGTTCTGTACATACTTTCGCCAAGCATTATCATTATCATTTATCAATTTTCTCTGACTGCAACAGTGAAACACTAAGAACATAGTACAGTAGTGTACACTTGCCATAAATGTAGATGTTTTAGTGTATTCACTATTGCAGTCCTTGTTACCCTCCCGCCAGCCCCCTAACTTCTTTTGGCTATACCTCTACTTTCCTTTACTATGCTTAAAAGCTTTTTGGTGTATTTGCTTTTTTGTTGGAGGTATATCCTTGTATATTTATATATTTAATTGCTTCCCATTGTGGGGGGCGCCTTACATCTGGGGCAGGAAAAACGGATGTAATGGCGTCGACTGCATGTTTTATACCCCTGACGACCTGACGTCACGGAAGAATGGACAGCAACCGACGCAGGACCCAAGACTTTGGTAATCAGGCCGACTGAGGGCTACTGCAAGCAGATATCCCAAATGTAATGACTGCAACAGTGAATACACTCGAACATCTACATTTATGGTAAGTGTACACAACTGTACTTTCTCCACCTTCGTAAGGGAGGATCATCAGCAGATCTTGGAAAGTACTGACCCATTAGTCTGACTAGTCTTATTTGCAAAGCCATGGAAAGAATTGTCATGGAAATTAACAACAAGGAAATAGGAGACCTCCAGAGACTTGATCCATTCCAGTCTGGCTTTGTCAAAGGAAGGTCATGCTTACCAAACCTGGTGGATTTCTTTGAAAAGGTTTCTTAGACAATGGATGAGGAGGGAAATGGTACATATTGCCTACTTAAATCTGGCTAAAGCGTATAATACTCCTCTCGGGCATTGTCACCAAACTTAAGGAACTGGACTTGCACTGGATAGCTAGTTATCTTACAGATGGGGACCCAAGAGGTTAGGATCAGTGAGGCCACCTTTACAAAGAGGCCGCTCACCAGTAGAGTCCCTTGGGGCTTCTTGCTGGGCCTGCTCCTCTTTGGCATCTACTTCTTAGAACACGAAGCCAAAGTCACAGGCCTCTGGCTGCACATGTTTGCAGATGATTACAAACTGGGATCAGTCATTGAATCCTCCCCAAGATGAGAATACCCTTCAGGTAGGTTTTACACAGACAAATGTTTGATGCCAAAGCCACGGTTTAAAACTCAGTGCCAAAAAATGCATTATATTACCTTTTGAGAAGTTTGACACCCTGGCTAAGTACGTCATCAATAAAACACCCTAAAAGCTGATTCAGTAGTCTGGTATTTGGGAACTCATGTAGATAATAACCTAGCCTTCGACCAGCATGTGTCCAAGATTATAAGAAAATCCTTGTATGTTACTGAACTTGTAAGTAAGGGCATGCCATCTAGGTCTGGAGAGGTCATCGGACCACTGTACTATACCCTCATTAGATCCATCATAGAGTATAATGTCCCCTTTGGCATGTACCTGACCAGATACATGCAGCCACTGGAACGTCCATAAAGGTTCCTTTCAAAAAGAATACAGGGAGTAAACACAGTCCCTATGCTTATTGCCTCAAGGCCTTTCTCTTTACTTGGTGTCATACAGACTTCTGAGAGGTTATCTTTGCCTGGCATGTAAGGTATCCCTAAGACCAGCATTGATTCTTTTGCACATCTGCAAAGTAAACAGCATCAGAACTATTAGATCAAAAAACTTAAATTTTGCTTGCACCACAAAATAGGGTATGTTGGAGAGAGAGATGTTTCTCAGAATGCCCATTCTTTGGAATAGGCTCCCCATCCATGTGAAGCAGTGTTCCTCTCTAACCCTGTTTAAATGCAACTTGGACCAGTGGATGGATAATCAGAAATTTACTCCTGATCTAGCACCTGTCTCTCTTACTGACATAGGCAGTCAGTAAGTCATCCCATATATAAATTAGATTTATGAATCACGTTTAGGTTGCACGGCTAAGCTTAAAAGTCCCCAGTGGTCGTTAGCCTAGTATACACCTCTGAACAAGCCAGCCACCTAATTTGCTGTAGCTCTGAGAGTCATCCCAAGAGGTAGTGCTGCATTAATGAGCTGCAAATAACATGGTGCATTTGTTTTAATAACTTACCTTAACTCTAGATGTCCAGATAGGTTCACTGTTGCAGTGCCAATTTCCTCCCTCCAGCCCAGTCTTTCCCTAGGGTTGGGATAGTTACCATTTTCAACTTCCACAACCCTCAGTTATGTCCTTCTCATGGTAATATACCGTGCCCCCTAGCACAGGGATAGGCAGATCAGGGCAGGTTATGCTGTGGAACCTAGCAAAATGTACTTAGTCTGGACAGGAAAGGGCTGAAGAGAGCTTATGCTATTTACACTTTAAACCATGACATCTTGACATTGGAGGAGGATATTTGGGCTGGCCTTAGGCACATGCATGCCTGTAATCCCAAGAGTCAGTATTGGCAGCAGTGAATTTATTTGAACATCTACATTTATGCTAAGTTCCTGATATAGCTGTATTTCTGTAAGCTGAATGGAGGCCATATTTCACAATTGACAGACACCGTATGAGCAGCAGAGGCGGTCTTGAACTTAATTGTTAGTGGTCAACAAAGAAATGGTGTGGGATTGGAAGCTGAAGTCACTGACTCCTCAGTCATATTTCAGGGATTCTTGACAAGTCATTGAATCTGAATTGCTCAAAACTTTGCAAAAGTAAGTTACCAGATCTTCAAAATATCAAATCTACCACATGAAATGGCTTTATTAGAGTTAAAAGTTGTGTTTGTAGGCTGTAAGCTGTCCAGCATGCTAAACGCAATTTCCAGCTACTTGGGTGTTGCATCTTTTGAGGTGACATAGTCATGGGTGGAGGGTGTTATTCCCTTTTCCATAAGATAGTGCAACCTTAAAGCTGTAATATTTTAAGTAGAGATGGTGTAAGGAAGCGGAGTTGGACATGACCCACAGTTTAATGCTGGTATTTTGGCTCTCGTGTGCTAGATTTGGTGGTTTACTTATTCTTAAACTTACATTTAGCACTCTGTTGTCCCTTATGAGTTAGCACCTTCTAGTGAATGTCATTTTTGGGTGTACAGACTGCATGGATGTAATTTTCAGGTTATATGAAAGCTTCTTGTTTTTTACCATCAATGCTTTTTTGTTTTTTGCAGTGGACGAGCTGTGTTTTGGGACATAAAGAACCGTCTGCCTCGCTCTGTCACAACAGTACAATGGGAGAACAGTTTTGTGTCTGTGTACAGTAAAGACAACCCTAATCTGTTGTTTAATATGTGTGGCTTTGAGTGCCGTATTTTACCCAAGTGTCGCACCAGCTACGAGGAGTTCACTCACAAAGATGGAGTGTGGAACCTACAGAATGAGGTAAGAAATTATTGACTTCCTTTAACAGAAGGCATTGTATGTGTTGGTTGGGTAAGCATAGGTGGCAGTAGGCACATTAGAATTGGATCATGCAACAGTTTGTGAGTGTGTTTATTTATGATTCTTGCAAGTACTAGGTTGTAGTAAACTCACTTTTTTTTTTTTTTAGATGGAAAGCCTTATTGATTTTTTTTTTTTTTTTATATGGGTAATTATACTAAAGATGTTTAAGTTCACGCAATAGATGTTTCGTTGAGGCTGGATTAATATATGATATGTTATAAAGAGGAAAGGGCAGCTGCTGTGGGCACAGT
The DNA here is from genome assembly GCF_019279795.1 of Protopterus annectens. Lineage (NCBI taxonomy): Eukaryota > Metazoa > Chordata > Ceratodontiformes > Protopteridae > Protopterus > Protopterus annectens. The sequence continues at coordinate 668,916,271 of NC_056747.1, read as the reverse complement.
GATGTGTTAATATGCGTGTCATAAGGACATGCCTTTTACAGATGATGTGAAAGCTTCACTCTTCAGTTGTTCCCTTGGACAAACACGTTATGTTTAGATCCCCCTGTACCATGGGGTTTGTTGAAGAGGCTGGAAGGAAAAGGGTAAGCCTGTGCAAACATTGAAACAGTTGTTCCATGCTCCAGTTTCTACATGCTGTAACAATTATTCTCTGTCCCTTTCAAAGGAAGCAGTCCCATGTAGAGCAGTTTAAAAAGAAGGCCTTTGAGAAAGCCAGTGCGCTGAAGAACTTTTTAGCCAAAAGAGTTCCTTCTGGTTTTTATTTTACACTCTGCTTATACAGCTCCTCTTCCTTTTCCCTATTTTATTGAAGATGCTGCCTTTTTTCAAGGGAAGATGGTTCAGCCTGTGTAAGAGAAGTGATTCCATCAGGATACAAAATCAAATTCAAGGTTTCCCCTTCCCTTTCTTGTTAATACTACAAATGCAAACAGAGTATGTTAGCCATAGTTGATCTTGTCCTAATGCCAAACTCCCTGAGCAGCTGTAGAGACATAGCAGTGGGATAGGGTGCTGTTCCGACATTTTTCTGGTACCCAGGAAAGGCTTGCTCTGGCAAATCCATATAGTGAACTTGCCCATATTAAGCACATTCCTTGCTGAAAGAAAGTTACAGATGGTTGACCCTTCTGTTACTGCAGCATTCCCTTCTAGTACCTGATGACAGGAAAGAAGTTTACATTCATATCCACATTTACAAGGAACACACAGATGTCCTATTAATCTGTTGTAGCATTCTTTAGAAGAGGAAGTTCTCCATCATAGGTGACTACATCACACACAGGCTGCTGTCGTACATCAGCTGTAAAAGTGATGTATGCACACATAGCTCAGAACTTCTCTGCTGCCAGTCCTCATGCCACTTTCAAATGTCAGTCTGCTCGCTGAGCCATTTACTTGTTCTTGTGATTTTTATAAGTGCCCTGTTGGGGAAATCAAGTTTCTTTTACTACTGCGCTGTGGTAAGGTTTGTGTCATCCAAAAAAGGCAACTGCCAGTGTGAAAGAGAAATTCCACCTAAAGATAGCCTTCTCCAGTGTTTGTAATGCCTAGGACCTACCCGCGACCACAAATCTTGTCCCAGTTACCTGGCCTTTGTGCCCAAGACCCTAAGTAGAAGACTCTCCTCCTTAGCCATTTACTTGGAAAACCAGTACTTAAATTTACTATCTAAAAGCATGATGGAGGGATTCTCTAAGAGGTAGAGTCAGTCACTAAGCGGAAGTCAAAAAAGCCAAGCCCTGAAGCTTCTGCTGTGCCTCTTACGGGACGTCTTTCCTGAGGCAGATGTGTATGGTTCCTGGCTCTGGTTCACAGGCCAAGCCTGATGCTAAGGCTGCCTTGGATCTGACCACAGGCACCTTCAGAGGCTGAGCAGACATCCATCACGGATGTACAGGGAGAGCCGAGGCTCGTGATAACTGAAGGCCCTAAGGAGATGCCTCAGATTCTGGAGAGGGAGGAACTTCACTCTGACATTATTGAATGTAGGCTTACATCCGGGACTCCTGTGTTACATATGGCAGACCTGCATCAAAACAAGAAGCAGAAAACCATGTACTTGTTCCCTTCTAAGGGACCTCACAGTGATTGGGAACAATTCACCCATTTCAATGCCTGTTACCCCCCTTCGGATGTTTCAGTCCCTGTCCCAGTCTGCACAGCCTGTCCACATAAAAGGGTTAGGGAGGTTTCTTCACATGAGGAAGCATACTCAGAAGAGGGCTCTCTGGCCTTTTCCTCACAGATCCCCTCTTCTCTAGACTACGCTTCCCTGGAGGAGGATTCAGTGGAACTGATTCACCCATGGACGAACTTTGTTTTGGTGATAACCTAGTCAAAATGAGAGATCATTTCAAATGGGCTAACAGCCCAATTGGTATTTAGAGCCATTAATTGCCAAACACACACGACCAAATTTGCCCTAGAGCTCATGCCTCAACTCTGCTAGGACATTTCTGATTTGCCTGACTCAGAGAATAAAACCTTGGCTGCATGCATCTTTGCATGAAGCCTCCTCACAGGTAGCCCACCACTCTATCAAATGCAGCTATGATGATGCAGAGGCTTCTGCCAGGGCACCTATCTCTGGCTGTGTCTTAAGGAGATTCTCTTTAAGACTCTAGCCATTACCAGAGGACATTAAATCTATGCATTTGGATGACCCTTTGGACAGCTCTGTATTGTTTGACCCTGCATCTGCTAATTTTATTTAAATTTTTGCAGGAAAAAAGAAAGAATTGCAGGAGCTGAAGCATATCTTTGTCTCCACAGTACCTACATGTCAGCAAAATTACCCATCAAAAACTACTTTTGTACATAGGTAGTCCCGCCCGCCTCCACCTAAAACAAAAAAAAGGATGGTAGGAGACCTCAGGAGCACAGGGTTACTCCTTCAACTCAAGCTCAAAAGCAGCCCTTTTTAGGCAATCCTGGTTCCCTTTGACTGCCCAAACCGCCTCACCCACATTCCGCTTTCCCAGCACCTCTCTCTCTCTACCAGTCTAGGAAAGTATAATTCAAGAATTCTGGGCATTCTCTCTCATTCAGAAAGGATACTTTCTGGTATGGGATTTCTTGCTTGTCTTCAGGGGCACCCCTCAACCAGCAAAGGAACTGCCGCCCTCATTTCCAGAGGTATTGCTTAGACCCGTGGAGACAAGGTACTATTCATTTAGTTCCTCAAGACCAAAAAGGAAGAGGTTTCTACTCCACTATTCCAATGTGACCTTTGGCAAAACTTCACATGAGAAAACTCCAGTGGTTCCTAAACTCTGTTTGGATGCAGCATTCGCATCCATTGGCCTTTACAATTCCTCTTATCCCTTGTCTGAAGAGGAAACTACAGTGGTGGATTCAACAAGTGTCTCTCAACCCAGGACTCCCCTTTCATCCTGTTCATTACAGATGATTCAGATGTGGGCTGTGTGGTAGCTTTCGCAAACGTGAAAGCTCGAGGGATATGGTCCCCCTCTCAACAAAGGGGGGACACATCAGTGTAAGGGAGATGAGGACACTGTTGCTAGCCATTAAGACTTTTCATCCTCTGTTCCTCCCAGGACCATTAAAGCTGTTTGCAGACAATATGACTGTCCTCTGGTATGTGAACATGTAAGGGGGAACCAAGTCAGGCTGGCACTCCAGGTGTGGGAACTGGCAGTTCAGTATCAAGTGACTCTTCAGGCAGTGTAAATCCCCATTCAACCCAAATTGCATGGCAGACACCTTGAGCAGGTATCTAACACAGTCCCACAAATGGCCGCTTCAAAGGGATGCGTTTCTGGACATTGTCCACTGGTGGGGGTATACCTCAAGTAGATCTGTTTGCCTTCCCCATGAATAGACAACTTCCACAATTTTGTGCCAGAGTTCCATACCCTCTGGTCTGGAAGGTGGATCCTCTTTTGTTCTCTTGGAAGGAGATGTTTCTGTATGCATTGCACCCCTTACGATCATTCTGAAAGACCTGCTTAGAATTTAGCAGGACAAACCAGAAATCTTTTTGGTGCCTCCCTTTTGGCCAAGATGGCATTGGTTCTCCATTCTCATGCATTTAGCCAAGAGCATTTACCACAAGTTACCTCACAGTGTGGACCTTCTTTCACAAGACAGAGGAACTCTGCTCTCCACTTGTCTGCCCCTCCAGTTGACTCTGTGGGTGATGGCGTTTTAATTCCCTGTTCTCTGAGGACATGCTAAGGGTCCTGCAGGAGGCCAAGAAACCCTGTACCAGAAAATTCTTACTAATCCAAGTGGAAGAGATTTCACTTTGGTGTCTCTAATGAAACCAGGATCTACCATCAGTGGATGCCCCATTGGTGCTATCTTGTTTGTATGAATTGTTCAATGCTGGCTTGGCTTACTCTTCTGTGAAGGCCCATAAGTGCGTTTTCTCTGCCTGTCTGCCTCTATTTCCCCCTCTAGCTAACAGATTTGAGGCTAAACTATTTCTAGAAGGTATCCCTCACATTAAGCCCTCCCAGGAATAAGCTGACTCTTCCCCCTTTCGAACCAGCCTCACATTAGCCCTCCCAGGAATAAGCTGAGACTTCCCCCTTTCGAACCAGCTTCATCAGTGTCCCTGCACCATTGCTCCTGGAAAACTGTACTTCTCCTAGCTATAACTTTAGCCAGACTTGTCTGTGTTCCAGGATATAATGGCTTCTCCTCCCTTTTTGGCTTTCCATAAAGACAGGATGTCATTTCTTACCAACCCTACTTTTATGCCCAAGGTAGTCTGTGAATGGTCACTCCACCAATCTATTGATTTACCTACCTTCTTTCCTTCTCCACAAAATTCTAGCGAGAACATGTTGCACACTTTGGATATGCTAGGGAGACTTAGATTTTACTTAGACAACACCAAATCTGTTAGGAGACAAAAAACTGGTCTGATTTCCTATCATCCCAGGACTCTGGGATTGCCTGTTTCCAAACAGGTTATTTGTACATGGATTTCTAAGGCTATTTTGTTCTGTTATGTGAAGTATGGAAAGACCCTTGCTTCTTTTGTAAAGACCCTTTCCACTTGGGATGTGGCTTTATCAGGTGCTTCCTTCAAGGGATTAGATACTAGCTCTGTTCTTGAAGTAGATACTAGCTCTGTTCTTGAAGTGGCTACATGGACTTCTGTGCATACCTTCACTAAACATTATAAATTAGATGGCATTCCTAAGCCTAGGGCAGGTTTGGTCAGAGCCATACTCCATGGCTTTCTGAAGAGCTCAAGTGCTTCTTCCTCCTCCCTTTCCTCCTGATCTTTTGTATTCTCCCTCATGTAAAGAATACTTCAACAGATGAATAGAAGGCCATTTAATAGTTGTGTAAAATCTTACCATAACGATAGATGTCTTTCTCTGTTGCAATATTCCAGTCCCTCCCTTCTTACCCCTGGTGATTTGGTTCTTTCCTTCGATGGTCATACTCTACTTTTCTTAGGCTGGCTTTCCTCCTGGGGCATTCATTTCTGAGGTAGGTGCATGCGTACGTCACTTTTATGGCTAATGTACAAGAGCAGCCTGTGTGCGATGTACCATGCACCCTACAGTGAAAGACTTGTATACTGGCCAACACCGGATCGCCTACAATGGAGAACTCCCTCACGTAAAGAATACTGTAACAGAGAAGAGGACATCTATCCTTGTAGTAAGATTTTGCACAACTATTCTTTCTTCAGGTTTATAGCAAGGGTGAGGTATTTTCAGTTCACCTGCTTGCCTTTTTGGTTGTCCACTGCCCCCCTACAGTATTCGTCAGATGTTTAGCTGCTGTCTTTGCTCTACTCAGACTGTAGAGAATTCTCACTTAGCCATACTTAGGTGACTGCCTCATACAGACCGTTTCCTCAGGAAGAGCTGATGAAAGTACTGGAATGCACTGTCATATGCATGAGCATTTTTTTGTAGTTATTAAAAATCTAATGTGTTCCCGTCTCATGGGATGACATTTTGGGAGCAATGTTCAACACTGTGTTATGCAGATCTTCTCTGAAAAGAACTACCTACTGCAGACAGCATGGATGCCTTTCATAACAGGAGGATGTCCTTCTGTTAATCTGTTGCAGTATTCTTTACATGAGGGAGTTTCCTGCCCAAGCAATCCGATGTCAGCCAGTAAACCAAAGTATTTTACTACTGTAGGATACGTGGCACGTCTCACATAGGCAGCTATCGGATGTAGGCTATAAAAGTGACGTATGTGCCTGCCATCCTCATAACAACTTTGCCGCCATTCGGCTCACCAGTCCTGGATGTCGCTCTGCTGCCAGAATTGTGTTTTCTGGTAAAGATAAGTTCCCCATTGGGGAACCTTTTTGTGTCTTTTGCTGCTGTGTTTTTTTTGCTTGTTAATGTCGTCCAAGAAGGGAAGTGCGATTGTGGAAGGTAGATTCCACACAGTCATCCTCAATGCCTTTTTTGTCTTAGGCCCCACCATGACCATAAAAATTGTTCTGTCTGCAAGTTTGTCCCCAAGACCCTTTGTAGCAGACTTTCATTCCTGGCAATATACTTAGAAAACCAGTGTTTGGAAATGCGATGGAGTGTTCCTACAGCCTGACAACTGAGCCTACTAAGCAGAAGGCCAAAAGGCCTAGGAGCAAAGCTAAAGCTTTGTCTCTCCCAAGGCGCATGATAACTTGGAGACACGCTCTGCTTCTAATCCGTAGGCCGAGCCAGTTTTACAGACCACCTTAGAACCAGATGCTAGCATGTCCAGGGAGACCTCATAGACATCAGGAACCGATGTTTAGGGGGGAGCAAAGCCTCATTCTTTTGGAAGGCCCTAGGAGAATCATGCAGGTCTTAGTGAGGGACGATGATGACTTGGATGTGCTTGAGTGCAGGCCTACGTCCGGACCCCCTACTTTGCATCAGATGGACACTCCTGCTGAGAAAATGCATTAAACCAAGCATTCCTCACCTCCCCAAGCCCCTCAGAAATGGTGGTTAAATTTTGCCCAGGGACTATTCAAGGCCTTCGTGGCCCTGAGGCCAACTTCCAGGTTCCCTCCTCCCTCTTGACCTGCCTCCCCTCAAAAAAGGGTCAGACAACAACCTACTTCAGCGGAAGATTCTTTCTTTGATGAGGAAAGTGATTCCTTAGCCTGCTCCTCACAAATTCCTTCCCTGTTAGACTACGTTTCACCTGAGGAAGATTCTAATGGGACAGACTCGCCTATGGAGGCTATTTAATTTGGGGAAACCCTTCTAAAAATTAGACCACTTTGAATGGGACAGCTCACAAATGTCTGAGGTTCAAAAGAAATACTATGACCTCCTCCAGGTGGAGAGCCCTAGCCCTTCAGCTGTAACTCTGGTTATCCCTGCTTTTCTGGATGCCTTTGCTTCCACGTCCCTACACCCTGACTCACAGCCTCCAGCCCCCAAGAAGCCAGACAGATATAAAGTCACTCAAGACTGCAATTTCCTTTTTAAGGCTCCTGTGGTGGACCCCTCTGTCATTTCTGTAGCCTCTGACAATGCCTCGTGGTCCCTTCCTTCCACTTCTCTCCTCCCGTCTAACAAAGACAGTAGGCAACTAGAGACGTTTGGGAAGAAAATCTACACTTCAGCTACTTTAGCTTTCAGGGCTTTGAATTACCAAATACAAATGACTTGAGTATTCCTTGGAACTTGTATTAGTTATCTAAAATAGTATCTGACATGCAAGATTCAGAAAATAAAGCCTTAGCCTCTTCCCTAATTGCTGCGTCCTCTCAGGTGGCCCAACACTCCAGAAAATCCAGCTGTGATGGTACTGAGGCTACCTCCTGGACTGCAGCTCCTGCCTCAGTACTGAGAAGATTTGTTTGAGGCTTCAACACCTCCCTGAGGACATCAAGGTGGAGCTCACGGATGCTCCCCTTGACAACTCGGCCTTATTTAGTATGTATTCAGCCGATCTCCTCAAGTCACAACTGGAAAGAGCAAGGAGTTAAAGATCTCAAACGTGTTCTGGTCTCTTCAGTTCCAAAATTTCACAGGAACTACCCTTCAAAACAGGTCTTTGTCCACAGGCAATCCTGGCCTTCCCAATCCAAGCCCTCCAAGGGGAGCAAGAAGCCTCATCACTTCTCAATTCCCTCCTGTTCCCACGATTTCAAGCAGCACTTTCCTGAGAGAGTATGTGGTTCTCATGACTCCCTTGCAGTACCCCTCTGTCCTTACGCCTGTTCCTATCCCTTCCAGCCTGGGAATTCGTAACACAAGATGTCTGGGTCCTGTACATCATAAAGTACACATGTTTTTTGGTTTGGCACATGGTGCCTCCCTTCAGGGACATCCCACAACTTTCTGCAGACCAGATACCCCTCTTCCTCCAAGTATTGGCAGACCTGCTAAAGCAAGGAAACCATTCAGTCAGTGCCCACACCCCAAAAAAGAACAGGTTTCTACTCTCCCATGTTCCTAGTTCCTAGAAAGGAAGGCTCCTGGAGACCCATTCTAGACTTTTCTTTCCTCAACACCTTCCTAAAGGTATCCTACTTCATAATAATCACCCTTCAGACACTTTCTCTGATCCTCCCACAGGCCTTCCTGGCATCCACAGACATCAAAGATGCCTGTACATATTCACATTCATCCCAAGTTCAGGAAATTTTGAAGTTTCTTTGTGGGATCCTGGCAGTTTCAGTTCTCTGCCTTGCCATTTGGTCTTTCTGCAGCCCCAAGAGTCTTCACAAAATGTTTAGCTCCAGTAGTCTCTTTCTGCAGACTCCAGGGCATTCAAATCTTCCTTTACTTGGACAACTTCCTGTTCCAGGCAAACACCCCAGAGGAAACGTTGAGGAACCTCCACTTAGCCAGTGTTATCTTACAACATCTAGGATTCACTGTCATCTTCAAAAAAAATCTACCCTCATCCCGTCTCAAGATGATGTCTTCCTGGGGTGCAGATTCATACAAAGTGATGGTGTACCCCCCCCCCCGAAAGCTCAGGAGCTGTGTTAGACATTTTCAGAGATCCTTCCCCTACACCAGTTGTCAGCAAGGCAATTTCTCAGAATCTTAGGACTGATGGCCCTCACCATCCCTGTGCTGCCCCTGGCAAGACTCCACATGAGCAAGTTTCAGTGGTTCCTGAAGTCTGTGTGGACATATGCTCATCATCTGGAATTTCTAATCCCTCTCCTTCCTTGCGTAAAGAAAGAACTCCTATGGTGAATACAGCAAATGCCCATCAATCCATGACTCCCTGTTCACCCATTGCCCGCAACTCAAGACCTGTACACATATGCTTCAGATACATGTTGGGGGGGGGGGGGCTGCGTGGGTCCACTTACTGTTCAAGGCCAGTGGTCTCCATCTCAGGAAAAGGACCACATAAATGTAAGAGATGAAGGCTGATACTAGCAATTCAAGTCCTTCCAATCTCTCCTCAACCCAGGATGGGATCTACACAGACAACATGACTGTTCTGTGGTATGTAAACAAGCAAGGGGTGGGGAGGACAAAAATCCTTCCTCCTGTGCAGATTAGCCTTACAGGTTTGGGAAGTAGCCCACCAACTTAAGTTTTCTCTACAGGCTGTCTACATCACTTCCAAACAGAACTCTGTGGCAGACGCACTGAACAGAGCCACAACACAGACCCAGGAATGGATGGGATGATTCACTGGGATGTGTTCCTGGACATATTCCACAAGTGAGGTATTCCTCAGATAGACTTGTTTGCCTCCCTTCTGAACAAACTAACCTCCAGAATTTTGTTCCAGAGAGCCATATCCTCTGGTATGGAAAGTGTATGCCCTATCAGTATCCTGGAAGAGGAGGTTTCTGTAGGTATTCCCTCCCCTACCAGTCATTCCAAAAGTCCTGCTGAACAGACCAAAAATCTTGCTGGTGACTCCCTGTTGGCCAAGGCAACCTTGAATCCCCCTTCTCCTGCACCTAGCCAACGGCAGTCATCACAAGTTACCTCACAGAGTGGACTTGCACAAAACAAGGACTCCCTCATCCACCCACACCTGTAAACCCTACAACTGACACTGTGGTTGCTAGAGCCCTGATACTTTTAGACAGCTGTTCTCTGAGGATGTGCTTCTAGTCCTGCAGGAGGCCAGGAAATCCAATAAAAATAAATTTTACCTCTCCAAATGGAAAAGATTTTCAGTCTGGTGTCTCTCGAAACCTGGACCCACTAACAGTGGATCTCCCTCTGAATCTCTCGTACCTGTGTGAGTTGTTCATTTCTGGCTTAGTTTATCCTTCAATAAAAGCACGTTTGTGGAGCCATTTCTGCATGTCTGCCTCTTTCACCTCCTTTAGCTTCAAAATTTGATCCCCAACAGTTCCTCAATAGCATCCTCAACATTAGATCTCCTAAAAGACCTGTGCCAGTCTCCCCAAATATCCCTCACCCGGATCTTCTCTTTGTGCTAGAGAAACTGACCCTAGCACCCTACGGGGGACAGCTTCCTCTAGCTCCTTAAAACACTGCACCTTGAAACTGTCCTACTGCTAGCTATAACTTCTGCCAAATGGGTTTCTGAGCTCCAGGCCCTAATGGCTTCTTCCCCTTTTATGGTCTTCCATAAAGACAGGGCTTCCCTTTGCACCAACCCTTCATTTATGCTCAAAGTACTTGAGTTGTTTTTTAAACCAGGCTATTTACTTGCCAACCTTTTTCCCCTCTTTCCAAAACAATAGTGAGAGGATCCTACACACCCGCGTGATGTGCATTGGCAACTCAGATTTTACCTTCATAAAACTAAACATATTAGGAAGTCTGACCAGCTATTTGTTTCTTTCCACCTCTCTGAGATTACTTTTGTCCAAACAGACTGTTAAACTGCATTTTCAAATCCATTTCTTTTTGCTTTGCCTACCAAGGAAAAATGTCTCCATGTTTGATCAAAGCTCACCCTACCAGAGCAGTATCCTCCCCTGGTGACTTCCTCTAGGGACCAGACATGAATTCTATTGTGTAAGCAGCTACCCGGACCTCTGTCCACACCGTTTGCCAGGGCCATCCTTCATGGCTTCCTGGAAAATTATTCAGCTAATTCCACCTTCCTGTTTGCATGCACTTTGGTATTCCCCCTCGTGCAAAGAATACTGCAACAGATTAATAGAAGGACAGAGAATAGTTGTAAGAACTGTCTGTAATGATGGATGTTCTTCGTGTTTCACTGTTGCAGTCATTACATTTAGTTTATCCTGCTGGCAGGTTACCCTCCGTCAGCCTGAATTCCAAAGTCTTGGGTCCTGTGTCGATTGCTGTCACTTCTTCCCTGACGTCAGGCGTATAAAAGATGCAGCCGACGCCATTTTATTTAGTCTTTCTTGCTGCGCGGTGCCCGAAGCAAAAGCAGTTCGCAAGTGCCAGTAGGCCGACTCCTGAGATTTTCGTGTTTGAGTTTCAGATCCGAAGTCTTCCATTAAAAGCTAAGTACCCCGTTGAGGAAACTTTTTTCTTGCTCCAGACTGATGTTAGAAAAAGTTAATTGTATTTCTTGTGGGAAGTAAATACCTCATAAGGACTTTCATTCTTACTGTATTCCTTGCCTAGGCCCTGACCACGATGTTGCTAGTTGTCAGTTTTGTGCTAGATTTAACCAACGCACTATTAAGCATCGGTACGATTTTGCATTAAGCTCATTTGGGCAAAGATTTAATTATAGAATGTTGTCGGATAGCCATCCGACTACCGGAATTCACAAAAAACACAAAGAAAAAGACAGGCAACCGAGGTCCAAAACCGATGACAAAGCTTATCCTAAGCAAGTTGCCGGTTTGCCGGTTCTCAGTGAGCCGCTTTCGCAGCCCCTGACACCCGCTACTTTAGAGTCGCAGGCCACTACTGACTCACACGTGGAGTTGGCCAGGCCGCTGGAAACTCAAGGTATTGGAGCCTCTGAGATTATTCCCTCAGATGGGTCCGGAGCCGCTGAGCAGGCATTGGCTTCTGAGGGTGTATTCAGACCTAAACAATTATATATTAAACCGACTTCAAAGACTAAAATACCTTTAAAGGCAAAGAAACAAGTTCACCAGCCACAAGGACAGGTCTCTATGCCCAAAAACCAGATGCGCAAAATGGCCAAAGACTTAATTACCTTGATCAGGGGTTCCCATCCCCCTCCTGATAAGAGGCCTAGGCAAGAGACAGACTATGAATCTTCAGATCAGGTTTCCATTTCTTCTGATTCCTCTTCTGATCAGGAATATTCTCTTCCCCCATGAGGATTCTGATGCTGAAGAATCAATTCCTTCAGCTTCTCCTCCTGAGGACTACTCTTTTGGGGAAACCTTGCATACCATGAGGGAGCACTTCCACTGGGAGAGCCAGGATTTTTCAGAATCTATGAAAAGGCTCAGAGACTTCCTTTTACTACCTCAACACAGGCCACTAGCTGTTCCACCTGTGTTGGACATTGTAGATGATGTATTCTCGGAGTCTAGTCTGACCCCAGACTCTTAACCTCCAGCTCCTGTTAAGCTAGACAGATACTACAAGGTCCCTGACTCTCATAAATTCCTTTTCAAAAACCCTTCTGCAGACACAGAAACGATTTCCCAGGGTCCAAAAGGGGTCAAGGCTTCTACTGCAAAAACCCTACCCCCTCTGACAGGGATTCTAGGGCATTGGATAGATGGGGAAAAAGATTTACACATCTGCTACTTTGGCTATAAGGGCCTTAAATTGCCAGTTTCATATGCTCAAATATCAGTAATATATCATGACACTGCTTAAACAGAAAATGATGGCAAATTCTGAATGTGCAGAAAACAAAGAAATGCAGGATTTATTGCATGCAGCTGAACAAGTTGGAAAGCATACTTTGCAATGTGGTTTTGATTCTCTGGAGGCCTCCTGCAGGACCGCTGTTACGGGTTCTGTCATTAGGAGGCATGCTTGGTTAAAAGAACAAAATCTGCCTGACCATGTTAAAGCAAAATTATTAGATGCTCCTTTACAACAGGATACCTTGGTTGGTGTTAAGGCAGAAGAGGTGTTAAAGAAAGTGGAGGACAAAGCTAAATCTATGCAGACGGTCAAGGATTTCTTACAGGTACAGCCACCTAGATTTAGCAGACACTGGCCTACAAAGAATTGGTCCTTTCCAGTCTCGGACAGACCTCAAAGGGGCAGATCCAGATGTCCTAGAGGCAGATCTCAGCCGCAATGATCCTACAGGTCTAAGCAGTGGAGTGCTTCTACCTCCAAAGGCGGAGAAAACAAAGCACAGTCATACAGGAAACAGTCCCAGTGACTTCCCCCTGCCTACACCAAGCACTTATTTTCTGGCAGCACCCTTAGGGGGAAAACTAGCACTTTTTTCTCAAATTTGGCACATTATAACCCAGGACAAATGGGTTCTAGACAGTGTCACAAGGCTACAAGTTTCATTTCCATACCCTGCCAAGGGCAAACGGTTGGCCAGACCTGCCAAAAATCAATGGGCAGAGGCTCAAAAACAAGTCGCAGCTCTCATGGACATGAGGGCTGTTCAACAAGTGCCACAGCAAGAGCAGGGGCAAGGATTTTACTCAAGACTGTTCTTGGTACCCAGAAAGGACAAAGCATGGAGACCAATACTGGACCTATCTATTCTAAACACTTTCCTGGATATACCAAAATTCAAGATGTTGACCTTACAGGAGCTTCTGCCCATGCTGGGCAGCAAGGCTTGGCTCGTGACTTTAGACCTAAAAGAGGCATACCTGCATGTCCCAATCAGACAATAATGCAGAAGATACCTCAGATTCAAAGCTGGCTCAAAGCATTACCAACTCTCTGCACTGCCCTTTGGCTTATCTACTGCACCCAGGGTCTTCACAAAGTGCCTGGCACCAGTAATTGCTTACTGCAGACAAAGAGGAATACAAATATATCCTTACTTGGACGACTGCCTCATACAAGCAGAGAACAAGGACATTCTACTACAGCATCTGACGTTTGTGATGAGACTTTTAACATGCCTAGGGTAAACAGTCAAAAAGAAATCAAAACTAGTACCCTCTCAAGAGATAATATTCCTGGGTGCAAGCTTAAATACAACTGCCCAGATGGCGTATCTCACTCCAGACAAAGGCAACTGACTACCTATTTCAAGGAATTGGCAACAAAGGCCCAGTTATCTGCAAGAAAATTTCTGCAGACTTTGGGCTTCATGGCATCCTGCATCTTACTAATTCCATATGCAAGACTGCATATGAGGAAAATTCAGTGGTACCTAAAAAGTGTCTGGACACAGCATTGCCACAGTCTGGAAACAATGACTACTCTAATTCCCTGCTTGCAACAGGAGTTTTGATGGTGAACAAAGGCTTGCCTCCAGAACAAGGGCCAGCCATTCTCACTACCCCTGCCAGGTAGAGCCTAACAATGGATGCTTCGGATTATGCCTGGGGGACACACATGGTAGGAAGAGGCATTCAGGGCACCTGGTCCACAAACCAAAAGCATCTACATATCAATCAAAAAGAGATGCTAGCTGTTCAAAATGCCCTGACAGCCTTCAAGGACCTACTTCATCCAGGGCAACTACTGATAAAGACAGACAACACCACGGTCATGTGGTACATAAACAAGCAAGGGGGCACTCATTCCTATCCCCTGTGCAGGCAAGGCATGGCTTTATGGGACACAGCATTGACTTACCAAGTTCATCTACAGGCACAATTCCTGCCAGGAAAGGAAAATATCCTGGCAGACGAACTAAGCAGAAACCTCATGGATCCCCACAAGTGGCACCTGGAGCCACAAGTCTTCAGCATGATAACAAAGAAATGGGGATGCCTGGACATAGATCTATTTTCCTCCCTCAAAACAATATCTAAAAAGATTCTGCACAAGGACTTATCACAGACAAACTTGGAAAGTGGACGCCTTATCTTTCAGCTGGACAAACCTATCAGTATATGCCTTTCCTCCACTGCCTCTCCTCCCCAAGGTACTCCTAAAGGTCAGGCAGGAAAAACCAAAAATTATTGATTGCCCCAGACTGGGCCATGCCAGTACTGGTATCCGATCTTAAGGAACTTGTCCCAATGCCCAGCCTGGACCTTACCTCAAATACCTCATGTACTGTCCCAGAAAAACAACCAGATTCTGCACAGCCAACTCAGGACCCTAAACCTGGCAGCATGGCGGATAATGTAGCCATAAAAACCACACCTCTCAGTAAAGCTGTGATGGATGTCATTTTAGAAGCCAGAAGGCCTAGTGTACTAGAAAATCCTATGCTGGGAAATGAGATTTTGCGCTTGGAACCAAGCTCAAGGAACTGATACAGCTGTCCCAAATATTCCTCAGATTTTGCAATATTTAACTGAGATGCTGGACAAAGGCCTATCTTTTTCATCTATTAAAATCCATGCCTTTGCCATTTCGTCTCATTACAATAAGGAGCCACCACTCTTTTTTCTCATCCTTTGTTAAGGCAGTACCTCAGAGGAGCCAAAAGTTAAGACCTCCAAGGAGAACGCCAATACCTGCATGGGGACCTCAGTTATGTCTTGGAAAAACTCACCTTACCTCCTTTTGAGCTAGCTGCTACTATGGATGTAAAGTTCTTATCTTGGAAAACAGCTCTGCTCCTAGCAATAACTTCTGCAAGACGAGTTTCAGAGCTACAGGCTCTCATGGCTGTGGAACCCTTTATCATTTTTTTATGCAGACAGGGTCTCTCTGAGAACAAACCCTACATTTATGCCTAAGGTGGTATCAAGTGTAGCCCTTAACCAAACAATTCATTTGCCAACTTTTTATCCAAATCCACAGAACAAGGGGGAGAAAATTCTGCATTCTTTGGACGTATACAGCCAACTTAGATTCTACTTGGACAAAACTAAAGTTTTCAGAAAGAAAGAACAGTTACTAGTGGCATATGCCACAGCATCACAAGGAAAGGCCATCTCCAAGCAGACTATTTCAAAGTGGATAGGTCACTGCATTCGTTTCTGCTACTCACAGCATGGCAAACCAGTGCCTAAGGGCGGCTACAAGTTTCATTTCCATACCCTGCCAAGGGCAAACGGTTGGCCAGACCTGCCAAAAATCAATGGGCAGAGGCTCAAAAACAAGTCGCAGCTCTCATGGACATGAGGGCTATTCAACAAGTGCCACAGCAAGAGCAGGGGCAAGGATTTTACTCAAGACTGTTCTTGGTACCCAGAAAGGACAAAGCATGGAGACCAATACTGGACCTATCTATTCTAAACACTTTCCTGGATATACCAAAATTCAAGATGTTGACCTTACAGGAGCTTCTGCCCATGCTGGGCAGCAAGGCTTGGCTCGTGACTTTAGACCTAAAAGAGGCATACCTGCATGTCCCAATCAGACAATAATGCAGAAGATACCTCAGATTCAAAGCTGGCTCAAAGCATTACCAACTCTGCACTGCCCTTTGGCTTATCTACTGCACCCAGGGTCTTCACAAAGTGCCTGGCACCAGTAATTGTTTACTGCAGACAAAGAGGAATACAAATATATCCTTACTTGGACGACTGCCTCATACAAGCAGAGAACAAGGACATTCTACTACAGCATCTGACGTTTGTGATGAGACTTTTAACATGCCTAGGGTAAACAGTCAAAAAGAAATCAAAACTAGTACCCTCTCAAGAGATAATATTCCTGGGTGCAAGCTTAAATACAACTGCCCAGATGGCGTATCTCACTCCAGACAAAGGCAACTGACTACCTATTTCAAGGAATTGGCAACAAAGGCCCAGTTATCTGCAAGAAAATTTCTGCAGACTTTGGGCTTCATGGCATCCTGCATCTTACTAATTCCATATGCAAGACTGCATATGAGGAAAATTCAGTGGTACCTAAAAAGTGTCTGGACACAGCATTGCCACAGTCTGGAAACAATGACTACTCTAATTCCCTGCTTGCAACAGGAGTTTTGATGGTGAACAAAGGCTTGCCTCCAGAACAAGGGCCAGCCATTCTCACTACCCCTGCCAGGTAGAGCCTAACAATGGATGCTTCGGATTATGCCTGGGGGGACACACATGGTAGGAAGAGGCATTCAGGGCACCTGGTCCACAAACCAAAAGCATCTACATATCAATCAAAAAGAGATGCTAGCTGTTCAAAATGCCCTGACAGCCTTCAAGGACCTACTTCATCCAGGGCAACTACTGATAAAGACAGACAACACCACGGTCATGTGGTACATAAACAAGCAAGGGGGCACTCATTCCTATCCCCTGTGCAGGCAAGGCATGGCTTTATGGGACACAGCATTGACTTACCAAGTTCATCTACAGGCACAATTCCTGCCAGGAAAGGAAAATATCCTGGCAGACGAACTAAGCAGAAACCTCATGGATCCCCACAAGTGGCACCTGGAGCCACAAGTCTTCAGCATGATAACAAAGAAATGGGGATGCCTGGACATAGATCTATTTTCCTCCCCTCAAAACAATATCTAAAAAGATTCTGCACAAGGACTTATCACAGACAAACTTGGAAAGTGGACGCCTTATCTTTCAGCTGGACAAACCTATCAGTATATGCCTTTCCTCCACTGCCTCTCCTCCCCAAGGTACTCCTAAAGGTCAGGCAGGAAAAACCAAAAATTATTGATTGCCCCAGACTGGGCCATGCCAGTACTGGTATCCGATCTTAAGGAACTTGTCCCAATGCCCAGCCTGGACCTTACCTCAAATACCTCATGTACTGTCCCAGAAAAACAACCAGATTCTGCACAGCCAACTCAGGACCCTAAACCTGGCAGCATGGCGGATAATGTAGCCATAAAAACCACACCTCTCAGTAAAGCTGTGATGGATGTCATTTTAGAAGCCAGAAGGCCTAGTGTACTAGAAAATCCTATGCTGGGAAATGAGATTTTGCGCTTGGAACCAAGCTCAAGGAACTGATACAGCTGTCCCAAATATTCCTCAGATTTTGCAATATTTAACTGAGATGCTGGACAAAGGCCTATCTTTTTCATCTATTAAAATCCATGCCTTTGCCATTTCGTCTCATTACAATAAGGAGCCACCACTCTTTTTTCTCATCCTTTGTTAAGGCAGTACCTCAGAGGAGCCAAAAACTTAAGACCTCCAAGGAGAACGCCAATACCTGCATGGGGACCTCAGTTATGTCTTGGAAAAACTCACCTTACCTCCTTTTGAGCTAGCTGCTACTATGGATGTAAAGTTCTTATCTTGGAAAACAGCTCTGCTCCTAGCAATAACTTCTGCAAGACGAGTTTCAGAGCTACAGGCTCTCATGGCTGTGGAACCCTTTATCATTTTTTTATGCAGACAGGGTCTCTCTGAGAACAAACCCTACATTTATGCCTAAGGTGGTATCAAGTGTAGCCCTTAACCAAACAATTCATTTGCCAACTTTTTATCCAAATCCACAGAACAAGGGGGAGAAAATTCTGCATTCTTTGGACGTATACAGCCAACTTAGATTCTACTTGGACAAAACTAAAGTTTTCAGAAAGAAAGAACGGTTACTAGTGGCATATGCCACAGCATCACAAGGAAAGGCCATCTCCAAGCAGACTATTTCAAAGTGGATAGGTTACTGCATTTGTTTCTGCTACTCACAGCATGGCAAACCAGTGCCTAAGGGCATTAGGCCACATTCAACCAGAGCTGAAGCCACTTCTGCAGCCTTTCTCAGGGGAGTACCAACCAAAGACTTTTTAGAGGCTGCTACTTGGAGTTCAGTGCATACCTTTACAAAACATTGCAATCTGCCTCTTTACTCTAAATCCAGGGCAGGCTTTGCCACTGCAGTTCTGCAGGACCTCATAGCCGCTCCTAATGCTATATTTAGCTCCAGCCCCCCAACCATAGCTTTGGGACTCAACCCAAATGTAATGACTGCAACAGTGAAACACGAAGAACATAGTACAGTTGTGTACACGTACCATAAATGTAGATGTTCGAGTGTATTCACTGTTGCAGTCCAGGTTACCCACCCGCCATCCCCCTTATTTTTGCTAGAACTTATCTTTACTTCTCTAATCTATACAACCTAGGTGGTGTATTTGCTTATAGATGAAGGTAAAGCTTATTTTGGTGCATGTATGTCTTATTTACATAATTTTAGCCTACCCTTTTGGGGCCACTTGACATCTGGGGCAAGAAAAACTAAATAAAATGGCGTTGGCTGCATCTTTTGTACCCCTGATGACCTGACGTCAGGGAAGAAGCGACAGCAACCGGCGCAGGACCCAAGACTTTGGAATTCAGGACGACTGAGGGCAACCTGCCAGCAGGATAACCCAAATGTAATGACTGCAACCGTGAGTACACTCGAACATCTACATTTATGGTAAGTGTACACAACTGTACTATGTCCTTCTGTTCTCTGTTGCACTATTCTGCCCACCCTCCTTTCTCACTTCCTGTGATTCTTGAATGTACTAACACTCTATTCCTTGGAGATTCTTTCCACCTGGGACTTCAGTTCTGAGGATGGTGTGCATGTACGTTATTTTTATGGCATACATCCGATAGCTGCTTATGTGCGACATACCACGCACCCTACAGTAGTAAAAGACTGGTTTACTGGCCGATGTATGGTTGCCTGGGCAGGCAACTCCCTCAAGTAAAGAATACTGCAAAAGAGAAAAGGACATCCATCATTAGGTAAGTTCTTACACAACTATGTTATCCCTCTTCAGAGCACTGGTATGCATGTCATCCAACATTGCTATAGTCCATTTAGCCAGATTACCCAAATAGTGGATCCAGTGCTACTGTGGAACCTGTTGCATCAGCATCTCTGCTCACTTGGCAAAATATTGCCATTGATGCATTTAATTCAATAATTCAGCTGGTGGGGTTCGGATGCTAGCCAACTCATTGAAGACATTTGTGATCTTAAATCCTGACTGTGGACCTCTCAAGCTTTGATTCTGGAGCTCATGCAGATCCCAAGAAAGCAGAGGGAAAGTGGGACAACCAGGGCAAATGCAAACACATCTATAGTAGAGGTGCTAGATGTTATTTATGCTCTTTCATATGTTCACATTAACCTGAAGACCAGTAGTCCTCAAAGTTGTTTCAGGCAGCATCATAGTCTTACGTATGTCAACACACAAGGAACTCTCTTTGCATCTTGCCCATAGTAATCTGAGATCTAGCCACTTTGCAGGCACACTGCTTTAAGGCTTGTTACATTCCTTTAGCCTACAGCTCCATGGGAGTCAAGCTGACCAGAGTTGCACCCCAGCCTATACAAATGGAAATTGGGTACCTACATTTTCCACAATCGAGTACACAAGTAGTAGATCTTGGACTTAGATTTGCTTGCATCCTTCTTGAGTCATCACTCAGGAAGTTTTAGTCTAGATGCCTATACAGGGAAGCCTAGTTAGTGAATGCTGTCCGTCTTGTGGAGGAATGAGCTTCTCTCTGTTTACCAGATGTTCAAAACGTAAAGAATAAAGGCATATCTAGTCAGGATATTCCGCTCTCCCCTGACAATTATTGTCTTTTGCTTTCTTGCTTGAAAGTTGTTTAAATATTATTGGAGTAAGGGAAGATTTTGGAAATAACGGCATGATGTTATGTGATCCTATCTCGCCTACATTCTGTACTGATGGGCTCGGAGCCGATCCTCGGCTCCGACTCGGCACGCTATGCTATAGAGCGAAGCCTCTTATTGGCTGAGCTATTCTCTATCCCAGGATGCACCACCGCTAATCCCCCAGATCTCGTTTGCCTCTTACAAGCTAGGACGTGGTCTCGAACTTGGCTGAGCTAAGTGCTGTTTTTCTTAAAGTTTTTCTGTCAGGAAATTCTTTATTCTTTACCCAAAAGCTGTTTTAACAGCTATTGTTGTGTATCAGTGTGGTTTTGAATAATTTTTGTGCTAAAATTTGTATGATTGAACAGGGAAAGGTTTCCGTTTGTTAGAGGGGCCTTCCCCTATTCTTTAGTGAGTCTTCTTATTTTAGAGAGGTCAAGTACCTGTTTAAGTTAGAGGGTTCTTGGCCCTCCTTTTTGGCGTTTTTTGTGGTTGTACTTGTTAATTTTTTGTGGCCTTTCGTTTAAAAAAAAAAAAAAAAAAAGGTTTATTGTTATTCAATCTTTACTAGGTGACATACATTGTGTTTTTTTCTACTAATATAGTGAGTAGTTTTCAGACATTATGTCCAAAGAACATAGACCCTCAGGATTTAAAAAGTGCACGAGATGCAACTATAAAATGTCCATCACCGATGATCACTCCTTAAGCGTGTACTGTTTAGGCGCCAAACACCTACAGGAGTCTTGCAGGGTGTGTCACGCTTTTTCCTCTAGGGTCCTCCAAGAGAGGAAGAATAAATTGATGTTGAAAGGGCTGATTAAACCCTCCTTCGAGGAGGCCTTATATTCCTCTTCCTCTCCAGCCAAGAAAAAGAAATCGTCGGCTCCGACCAGTAAGAAATCTAGGCAGGCTTCTCCATCGGCTCCACGGACTTCGGAGCCGAGGGCGGAACGGTCTGCCTCGATGCCTCCAGTCTCGACTCCTCTGGTTTTCGAGCCGATGGCTGGGGCTTCGAGAGGCGGGTCACCTTCATCGGCTCCACTGATTTTGGAGCCGATGAGGGTTGCCGGCTCAGACTCTTGCCCTTCGGCACCGAAGCCCACCTCGGCACCGAGGGAAATTGTTGAATCTCCCTTGGCACCGATACTGGTCGAGTCTATACGGAGCCGGTCCCCCAGTCCTTCGGAGCCGATGGAGAAGTCTGTTCGGACCCGGTCGGTCTCCTCCCGATCTTCCAAGATGTCGGATTCGGACATCGACAGGGTGCTCCTAATACTGTTTCAGTCTCCTGTATTCCAGAAATTAGTTTCGGCTCCAGCCCATTCGGCTTCGGAGCCGATGGCCCACCCTGTATTTCTGGTTCCTCCTCCAACAGCCTCGGCACCGTTGGAGCCGGTGCTGGTGGAGCCGATGGAGGTTTTCGGGTCAGCCCTGACCCTTACTGCAACCCCGGCTCGAGTCGGAGTTTGGTACACGGACCTCCGTCGGCCCTGGGGAGGACGCTTCAGGACCGATGTTTTCGGTTCCGAGCCTTCCTCTCGGTGCATCGGCTGCGGGGGTACAGTCTACTATTGTGGCCACGGGGGTTGGACCTTCCCAGGACTCTGGCGGTCCCGCCTTCAGGGCCATGAGGAGTGCTTTGGCCAAATCTTCTTTGGCTCCCTCCACGGTCTCACCAGCACCTTCCCTACACACGGAGACTGGGTCTTTGGTAGTCCCCCTGTCCCTAGACAGCGGAGCCCCGGGGCCTGAGGTCACCCCCAGTGGGGGTTCCCCCCCTCCTGGAGGTCCCTCTGAAGCTTCTTCAGAGGAACCCCCAAGGAAAAGACTGTGCAAGAGGAAGCACGTTGACTCCCCCGATGAGTCTCTCACATCGGACACCGATCTTGATGATGCGGAGGGGTCCCCGAAGTCGTCCTCAGATGATGTCTCCTTTGCAGACATCTTGGAAGCCCTCAAACAACGAGGCGGTTGGCATTCCAAACCCCCTTCCGCTGACGAGTCGGTGTTCCTCAAGGCCTTCGGAGTTCAGCCCTCCGCCTCTTGGGTGTCTCCGCCCTTCAATGAGCTCCTAGTTTTGATCTGTCGAAGGGCGTGGGAACATCCAGATTCTGTGGAACCGGTGCCTGCTCGCCCAAATAAGTTCTTATCAGCACCCCCAGAGAAGGAGGTTTTGACCAAAGGTGTGGCTGTAGATGCCTTGGTGGTGGCATCTGCTACCCAACAAGATGTAGCAGAGGCTTCGACGTCCGTCCATCCTCCTAATAAGGAGTCTAGGAGCATGGATCGGCACCCTCAGTTCAGCGGCCTTTACCTTAAGGTCCCTGAACTATTTAACGCACTTCACTAGATTTCAGAGGGATCTGATCAAGGAGCTTTCAGATACCCTCTTGGGTAACCTACCTGAGCAGCTGGCCCAGACGGTTGGCTCTCAGTTGGCTACGCTGTCATCGATATCAAACTCGTCCATGAGGCTCATTTCATATGCAGCCGAGGCAGTAGAGCGGCGAATGGTGTTGCTCACGGAGGCAAGCCTGGCTCCGCCTGTGTCATTTTGCGGAAGCCTTTAAGTCTTCCTTTGCCGACGCTCCCTTTGATGGGTCCTCTTTGTTTGGACCCAAGGTAAAGGACACATTGACCTGCTGCGAGCAAGAAGGTAAGACTTTGACTGCCGTAGGGGCACGATTTTCCACTCCCTTTCGGCCTTATCCCAAGGCTAAAAGAGGAGGGAAAATGTGGTTCCGTAAATCCCAGAAGTCTTATCCCTCGCAGCAGGACGTGGAAGACGCAGTTCCAGAGGCGGCAGAGGCCCCCGCAACACTGGAGACCGCGAGTCCTTTCGTGGCTCTTCAGCCTTCCACAATCCCTGAAGGACTGCCCGACTGTGCAGCTCCGGAGCCAGTCGGGGGTCGTTTTTCGAGGCACCTAAAAGCCTGGGAAAGTATCACTCAGGACCGATGGGTGCTTCAAATCATCACCGGAGGTTACGCCATCCCCTTTTCACACTCCCCACCGCCGTCCAAGAAAATCCTGGACCCGCCACCCAGTCAACAGGAAATCGCAGCCTTAGAGGTCTCAAAGCTGCTTCAAAAAGGAGTCATCCAACCGGTCCCCGGAGACCAGATCGGATTAGGGACTTACTCAAGATTCTTTTTGGTGCCCATTTTGGATCTCAGCATCCTAAATCGATTAGTCAAAAAGTCCAAGTTCCGAATGGTCACCTTACAATCCATTCTCCCACTGCTGGAGAAAGGAGTTTGGATGTGCTGCATAGATCTCAAGGATGCCTATTACCACATCCTGGTAGATCAGGCGTCCAGGAGACATTTGCGCTTCAGCCTGGGAGACAGTCATTTTCAGTTCTGCGCACTGCCCTTTGGTCTCACCACAGCCCCCAGGGTGTTCACCAAATGTTTGGCGGTCGTGACTGCTCACCTGAGGAGTCTAGGATTCCAGGTGTTTCCGTATCTGGACGACTGGCTCCTAACTGCCACCTCCAGGCGTCTACTATTGCAGAACCTATAAGCCACGATATCACTAGGCACTTCCCTTGGAATCACCTTCAATTGGCCAGTGTGTTGCTGCCATCTCAGCGCATAAGGTTCATCGGAGTAGAGATGGACTCAAAACGAATGCGGGTCTATCTTCCTACAGAAAGGATACAAACTATACAGGCTCAAGTCTGAGCCTTGCTTCTCAGATACAAGACTCCAGCCAGGATGGTCCTGCAGCTATTGGGCTCTATGTCGGCCACTGTTCTTCTAGTCCCCTTAGCAAGATTGCATATGAGAATTCTCCAGTGGCTCCTTTCGACACAGTGGTCCTTTCAGGATCTCCCTCTCAGTCACCTCATACGGATCACGGAAACCTGCAAACGGGACCTTCGCTGGTGGCTGGTGCCTTCCAATCTGGATCAGGGACGACCCTTTGTGACACCTCCTCCTATGGCCGCATTGACAACGGACGCCTCCCAGATGGGGTGGGGGGGGCATTCCCTGGGCAGGTCAGTCCAAGGCAAATGGCATTCAGAAGAGAGTCTCCTTCATATCAACATTTTAGAAATGAGGGCGGTGTTTCTGTCTCTACAAGCCCTCCACGATTACCTCCCTCAGGGCGTAATTGCCGTTCACTCCGACAACATGTCAGTAGTCTGGTATCTGAACAAGCAGGGAGGGACCAGATCCTACCCTCTTTGCAGAGAGGCCATGAGAGTTTGGGAATGGGCAGTGGCGACCAGACGTTTTCTGGTAGCAACTCATATCCCTGGCAAATCCAACGTGATAGCCGACAGACTAAGCAGAACTATCCTCTCTCCTCACGAGTGGTCTCTGAACGATGCAGTGACAACTCAGATCTTCAGCAGATGGGGAACTCCTTGTTGCGACCTTTTCGCAACCCCGCTGAACGCGAAGTGCAGAAAGTTCTTTTCTCTCACTCCAGCTCTGGGGAGAGTCCTATGGACGATTAGCCCATCCTTGGCCCACCGGCTTGCTATGCCTTCCCTCCAGTTCCCCTCCTTCCCAGAGTGATCCAAAAGGTGTCTCACTTGGGGAGCAAAATGATTTTAGTTGCCCCTTACTGGCCTCGTCAGGTATGGTTCCCCTATCTTCGGAAATATGCACTGGACGGTCCATGGTTCCTGGATCATATCCCAGACCTATTAATTCATCAGTCGGGACAACTCCATCAGTCCCTTCACACTGTGAAGTTAACAGCTTGGCTCCTCCTCTTCCGACTATAGTCAGGAATCATACCTTAGACCCGGAAGTCATACATATCTTATCCTCGGCCCACAAGTCTGCCACTAAGAAATTGTATACTAGCAAATGGAAGAGATTTGCTATTTGGGCTCAACTCCGGGGTCTGGATCCCATCACTGTTCCGGTATCGGAAGTCCTGAAATTTCTGACTTCCCTATTCAATCAAGGTTCTTCGGTCTCTACCATCAAGGTCCAATTGGCAGCTATTTCCAATTTCCATGAATCTATAAACCCACCTTTAATGAGCAACAGATTGTGTAAAACCTTCATGAAAGGTGCTGTGCTTTTACGACCTCCGATTTCTCATCCTGCTCCTCCGTGGGATCTCGATGTGGTGTTACGTGCCTTAACCTCCTCCCCCTTCGAACCGGCAACAACATGTGATTTGAAATTTCTTTCTTGGAAAACTGCCTTTCTGGTCGCAATTACTTCTGCCAGAAGAGTTTCAGAGCTTCAATCTCTATCTGTAAAACCACCGTACCTGGTTTTTCACAAAGATAGAGCATCCCTCAGGCCTGATCCATCTTTTCTCCCTAAAGTTTGTTCCAGTTTTTGCCTGCAACAGTCATTAGAACTTCCAGTTTTCTTTCCAAAGTACTCAAACAAAGCGGAATACATCTTCCACACATTGGATGTTCATAGGCAATTGCGTTTTTATTTAGACAGGACCCAACAAACACGGAAAACAGATCAATTGTTTGTGTCCTTTTCGGATAATAAATTGGGCAAAGCCGTCACAAAGGTCACTATTGCCAAATGGATCAGGGACTGTATTAGTCAGGCGTATTCCTCTTCTAATAAAGAGCTTACAACCTCTATCAAAGCTCACTCTACAAGAGCTATGGCTACTTCAATAGCATTCCATTCTAAGCTTGCCATTAGTGACATTTGTGCTGCGGCTACGTGGTCTTCCCAGCACACTTTCATTTCCCACTACAAATTGGATGTGGCATCTCGGGGGCGAGCTTCATTTGGTTCCACAGTGCTCAGGAGTGTTTTCCAGTGAGTCACCCAGGAATTAGGTGCTAGGGACGCTGTCCCATCAGTACAGAATGTAGGCGAGATAGGATCACATAACATCTTTTAGTTATGTACTTACCATAACTTTAGATGTTTGGGATCCATCTCGCCTACATTCCTAATACCCACCCTCCTTCCCCCTGCCTTGGAGATCAGAAGAGATCGGACGGCCCGAATTCTATTGTTTCATCTTGAAACATCTGACAATGTTATATAAACAGTTATGTGTGTGTGCATGAATGCGGACAAACAAGATCTGGGGGATTAGCGGTGGTGCATCCTGGGATAGAGAATAGCTCAGCCAATAAGAGGCTTCGCTCTATAGCATAGCATGCCGAGGATCGGCTCCGAGCCCATCAGTACAGAATGTAGGCGAGATGGATCCCAAACATCTAAAGTTATGGTAAGTACATAACTAAAAGTTTTTTTCATGTACTCTGTCAAATACAGTTGGAGCTATCCCTCTAAAATCTTACCCATCCAGAAACAAACAAGAATTGATCAGGCTAGACAAAAGACAGCCTTTGAAAAAGGCTTTTAGGAAGAAGGGAGAGAGTGAGGCAGACAGCAATGAAGAGGAAGGTATAATGAATACTCCCCTTTCCCTGAAATATGCATCCAAGTCAGAACTTCAAGGCATCCCCTTTACCACATCTGCTCCTTAACTCGCAGGCATGCACTTTCACAATTCTGTTTTTCAACCTGTTGTCAAACTCCTGAGCAGTAGAAGTAATATTATTGTGCAACAAAATGGAGTTTTAAGCACCACCACCCCCTTTCGGGGAAGTATCTTCAGTTCCCTGAGAACATTTGATTATGCCAGAGCCAGTGATGCATCACTGACTTTCTCAGACAGCTGTTAAGCAAGTACTTTCCATAGAAAATGGCTCAGGATTTTTCTTTGATCTTCTTCGTGTTTCACTGTTGCAGTCATCACATTTGGGTTATCCCTGCCAGGATAGCCCTCCGCCGGCCTGAATACCAGAGACTTAGTATTTCTGAGTTGGTTGCTGTCGATTGAGGACTGACGTCAGGTCGTCAGTGGTATAAAGGAAGACAGCCAATGCCATTACATCAGTCCTTCTTGCCGTAGACCCCAAAGCAGAAGCAGTTCGCATGAATGCTGGTCATCTGCTACCTGAGTTTCGTTTCCGAATTGAAGTTGAAGTCTTCGAAAGCCAAGTATCCCATTAGGGATCCTTTTTTCTTGCACTGACCGATGTTAGGAAAAGTTAATTGTCTTGCCTGTGGAAAGTAAATATCACACCGGGACTTAGACTCTTACTGTGACACTTGTATAGACCCAGACCACGACATCTCTCATTGTCTGCTCTGTGCTTTAACGCCAGAAGTATTTGTTGGGACCCTATTGTAGCCAGATATTTCCGATTACTGTCCTCTAATTCCGATATGGCTTCTGTAAGCTGACAGCAGATCTTCCAAAAAATGTAAAGATAAAGACAGAGACAGACCGCACATGACCAAACCTTCCGACGCTACTGCCAAGCTGGTAGTCAGTCCTCCAGAACTCTGGCGCTTTTGCAGCCCCTGATGCCTGCTTTAGTTAATTTGCAGGCCGCTACCGAGACCCTTTCGGAGTCCGGTATGCCACAGAACATTTCTTCGTCTAAGGATCTCTACCTTGGATGGGTCCAGAGCCACTGTGCAGCACTGGCTTCCAAGGAAGTCCTTCACAACACTGAATCCAGACATTAACCAACGTCGTCTTTAACTGTTACTGTTCTTTCGAAAACAACAGAGTTCCTTAGGCCCAAGGGTCCAACCACCCCAAGAAACCAACTACCAGCCGAGGACCTTATGCTGATTAGGGGAAGCCAAGCCACTCCCTCAAAAAGAGATCGGTCTCCGGTAGTTTTGTCTGAACAAGAGTCCGCTGAATCTGATGCATCTGACTATGAAGACCTGCAACTCCTCTGTACATATGAGGATTCTGATGCAGAGGAATCTATTCCTTCAGCCTCTTCCCCAGAGGATTTTTCCTTTGGGGAAACCCTGCATACTTTAATTAAGCATTTCAAATGGGAGAGTCAAGACGACCCACAGTCTAAAAAGAGACTCAGAGTTCCTGGACCTTCCACAGCACAGGCCCTTGGCCATCTCCCCCATCTTAGATGTGGTGGACAGTGTCTTCCTTGAATCCAGCTTGACTCCAGATGCCCTCCCTCCTGCTCCCAGAAAACCAAACAGGTACTACAGAGTCTCTGACTCTCACAAATATCTTTTTAAAAACCCAACAGCGGACCCTGGGGTCATTACTCAAGGCCCAAAAGGGGTTAAAGCTACTTCAGCTAAGAATCCTACCCCCTCAGACAGGGATTTCAGAGCAGTGGACAGATGGGGTAAAAGTATAGACCTCAGCTACTCTTGCTGTCAGGGCACTAAATTATCAGTTCCGTATGCTTAAATATCAGCCACATACCCTGGAACTCCTTAAACAAAAAATGTCCTCCTTTCCTGCATGGGCAAAATCTAAAGATAGGAGTTAATGCACTCTGCTGGTCAAGTAACCAAACACACTTTGCACTGCGGTTTTGATGCCCTAGAAGCTTCTTGCAGAGCAGCAGCCATTGCATCTGTCATTAGAAGACATGCATGGCTTAAGGAACAACCCCTGCCAGACCATGTCCAATCAAAATTGTTGGATGCACCCTTACACAAATAACTTATTTGGTACTAAAGCAGAAGAGGTGTTAAAGATGGAAGAAAAAGCAAAATCTATGCAGACTGTTAAAGATTTCTTACAGGTACAGCCCCCTAGGTTCAGCAGGCATTTACCTTCCAAGCACTGGTTCTTTCCTGCACCTAGTAAACAGGGCCAGCCTAGACCCTGTGGAAACGGACCTCCAAGACAGCAGTCCCAGGGATTGCAGATATTTAAGCAGTGGACTGCCTCCATTTCTAAACCAGGGAGTTCTAAACCACCCCCTTATGGTAAGAACTCAGTGACTCTTCCCCCCTCCCGACCTCGCCTCTGCCCACCATCACATACCCCTAGGAGGAAAAATTTCCTGTCACTCAAGCACCTGGGCCACCATTACCAAGGACCAATGGGTTCTGAACATTGTGTCTCAGGGGTACAGATTCTCCTTCCACACCCTTCCAACCCCAGAAGGGTTCCCAGATCTACCACCAAATCAGTGGGCAGAGGCTCAAAAGCAAATCCATTCCCTGCTCTCCTTGGGAGCAGTAGAACACGTTCCTGTAGAGCAAATAGGCCAAGGCTTCTACTTGATCCCAAAATTCAAAATGCTCACCCTCCAGCAGCTGCTACCAATGCTTTCCAAGGATGCTTGGCTAGCCGCCCTGGACCTAAGAGGCCTACCTGCACATTCCCATCAGGGAGTCCTGCACAAAATGTCTTTGCTTCAGAGCAGGATCTCAACACTTTCAGATATTCATCGTGTTTCGCTGTTGCAATCATGACTGTAGGGTTCTCCCCTGCCGGCAGGCAGTCCTCGGTCGGCCAGAATCCCAAAGTCTGGGTCTGGCGTCGGCTGCTCAGACATCTTCCCTGACGTCAGAGCGCCAGGAGTACAATGTTGACAGCCGACGCCATGTTCTCCAGTCTTTCTTGCCGTGCGGTGTTAGCAGTTCGCAAGTGCCGGTCGGCTGACTCCTGACAATTTTTTCTAAACGTACTTCAGTCCGAAGACTTTCTTCTCCTACTGGTTAAGTACCCGTTGAAACTTTTTCTTGCTCCAGTCCGATGTCAGAAAAAGTTAATAATTGTATTTCATGTGGGAAGCAAATACCTCATAAGGATTTTCATTCTTACTGTATTCCTTGCTTAGGCCCTGACTACGACGTAGCTAGTTGTCGGTTTTGTGCTAGATTCAATCAATGTACTATTAAACGAAGGTACGATTTTAATTACAAAATATCGTCGGATACGGTTCTGGCTACCGGAGTTCACAAATGACGCAAGGATAAAGACAGGCCTCCAAGGTCCAAATCAGATGATATCGTACAAGCAGAGCCAGCTTCAGGTTCAGCCGTCGTCAATGAGGTGCTTTTGCAGCCCCTGTAGTCGGCCATTTCGGAACCGATGGCCGAAACGGACTCCCACGAGGAGCCAACTAGGCCTTTGAATATTTCTGTTGCAGGACCTTCGGACAATGCTCCTTCGGATGGGTCCGGAGCCGCTGTGCAGGTACCGGCTTCCGAAGGGGTTTTCAGGCCTACTCAGCTTCTAATAAAGGCAAAGACTCCTTCCAAATCAAAGACTGCAGCCTAGGCCTCTTCTGATCCGGCACCCAAGTCTCAGAAACAGTTACTCAAGATGTCTGAAGGCTTACTTACTATGATTAGGGGTTCACATCCCCCTCCAGATAAAAGGCCAAGGCAGGAAGTGTTTTATGACTTCTCTGATCAGGCTTCTGTTTCTTCATTTTCTTCTTCTGATCAGGAATATTCTTTCCCTCCTTATGAGGATTCTAATGCTGAGGAATCCATTCCTTCAGCTTCTCCCCTGAGGATTTCTCTTTTGGGGAAACTTTGCATGAAATGAGGGATCATTTTCACTGGGAAGGACAGGAGTACTCGGAATCTAAGAAAAGACTTAGGGATTTTCTTCTTCTTCCCCAACATAGACCCCTGGCTATTCCTCCTATTTTGGATATTGTGGAGGATGCTTTTTCGGAGGCTAACTTAACTCCTGACTCTTTTCCTCCAGCTCCTGTTAAGCCAGACAGGTATTATATAGGGTTCCTGATTCCCACCAGTTTTTATACAAGAATCCTACTTCTGATCCTGAAACCATTTCTCAGGGTCCTAAGGGGGTTAAGGCAGCTTCTGCTAAAAACCTCATTCCCACTGAGAAGGATTCCAGATGTTTAGAAAGATGGGGCAAAAAAGTGCACACTTCTGCTACTTTATCTATTAGGGCTTTAAACTGTCAGTTTCATATGCTGAAATACCAGCAGTTTCTTCTGTCTGTTTTAAAACAAAAGTTAACTTCCATTTCCGCCTGTGCAGATGATAAGGAATTACATGACTTAATGCATGCCACTGAACAAGTTGGGAAGCATGGTTTACACTGTGGATTTGATGCCTTGGAGGCTTCTTGTAGGGCTGCTGCCTCTGGCACAGTCATTAGAAGGCATGCGTGGTTAAAGGAACAAAACTTGCCAGATCAAGTAAAAGCTAATTTATTGGATGCTCCTGTTCAGCATAATGTTTTGTTTGGATCTAAAGCTGAAGAGGTGATAAAGATGATGGAGGACAAGACAAAATCCATGCAAATGGTTAAAGATTTCTTACAAGTACAGCCACCCAGATTTAGTAGGAATTGGCCTACTAAAAATTGGTCCTTTCACAATTCTGACAGGCCTCAGAGGGGTAGGTACAGACGCTCCCGAGGAAGGCCTCAAACTCAAGCCTCTTATAGACCAAGACAGTGGACTGCTTCCACCCCTAGGGGAGGAGAGGACAGGTCGCAAGCTCATAGAAAACAGACTCAATGACTCCCTTTGTTGGGCTGCAGGAACTTTTTGCCTGGAAGCCCGTCTCGGAGGAAAACTTTCTCTTTTTCACCTAAATTGGACTCGTATAACCCAAGACAAGTGGGTTCTGGATGTGGTTTCAAGAGGTTACAAATTCCATTTTCATACCCTACCCAAGACCAAGCGGATGGCCAGATCTTCCAAAACATCAATGGTTAGAGGCCTTAAACCAGGTGGAAGCTCTCTTGGCTATGAAAGCCATAGAACTGGTTCCACTTTCGGAGATGGGACAAGATTTTTACTCTAGGCTCTTTCTATTCCCCAGAAAGCAAAATTCATGGAGACCCATTCTGGATCTGTCAGTCCTAAACACTTTTCTCGAGATACCAAAATTCAAGATGCTTACTCTACAGCAGCTACTTCCAATGCTGACCAAAAATGCATGGATGGTAACTTTGGATTTAAAGGAGGCATATTTACACATTCCCATCAGGCAGGAATGCAGAAAATACCTCGGGTTCAAGGCCAGATCGAGGCACTATCAATTCTCTGCGCTGCCCTTTGGATTGTCTACTGCGCCCAGGGTCTTCACCAAATGCCTGGCTCCAGTAGTAGCTTATTGCAGACTCAAGGGAATTCAAATTTACCCTTATCTGGACGACTGTCTTATTCAGGCAGAGACAGCAAGGATGTCTTACTCCAGCATCTAGAATTTGTTCAGAATCTTCTCAAGTTCTTGGGATTCACTGTAATCGTAAAAAAGTCAAATTTGACACCCTCACAACAGATAACTTTTCTGGGTGCTCTTCTCAACACAACAACCCAGATGGCATTTCTGACATACGAAAAACAGTTACAGCTGGCTTCAACTTTCAAAACCTTGGCAACATTAACTCAGCTATCTGCAAGGAAATTCCTGCAGGCTTTGGGTTACATGGCCCCCTGCATCCTTCTCGTACCATATGCAGGACTACATATGAGGAAAATACAGTGGTACCTAAAAGTGTATGGTCTCAGCATTGCCACAGTTTAGACATACAGATCGCCATCCTGCCTTGTCTTCAAAAGGAATTCCTTTGGTGGTCCAAGGCATGTACTCTAAACAAAGGAAAACCCTTCAGTCTGCCTCCAGCCACTCAGATACTAACCATGGACGCCTCAGATTTTGCATGGGGAGCCCATTTTCAGGGCAACTGTCTGCAGGGCCTTTGGACAAAGGATCAGAAGCTCCTGCATATCAATTTAAAGGAAATGTTAGCCGTTCGGAAGGGTCTATTGGCTTTCAGGAATCTTCTATATCCAGGACAACTACTGATACGAACAGACAACACCACAGTTATGTGGTACATAAACAAGCAAGGGGGATCTCATTCCTATCCCCTTTGCAGACTAGCCATGAATCTGTGGAACACAGCTCTAGCTTGCAAACTGGACCTTCAAGCTCAGTTTCTACCAGGTGAAGCAAAACTTCCTGGCAGACAGTCTGAGCAGAAACCTGTCGGACCCACACGAATGGATGCTGGACACCAAAATATTCAACATGATTACAGCAGTCTGGAGATGTCCTCACATAGACCTCTTTGCATCCCACCTCAATCATCAACTACAGATTTTTTGCACGAGGACATTCCACGAACTAGCTTGGAAAGTGGATGCACTATCATTCAGTTGGAGAAACCTCTCGAGGTATGCCTTCCCGCCTCTAACTCTTCTTCCACGGGTGTTATTAAAGATCAAACAGGACAAGCCCAAGATGATAATCTTGCTGGCCCCAAATTGGCCTCGACAGTTTTGGTACCCAACACTGAAAAACCTTTGTCTGGAGCCCCCTTAGGTTTTACCACAGACTCCGAACCTTCTGTCCCAACACCAGGGTCAGGTTCTGCACTCCCTTGTCAAAACTCTCAGCCTGGTGGCATGGTTAATCCAGGGTCTATGATTCATTCTCTCCTACCCAAGCAGGTTATGGATGTCATTTTAGAAGCCAGACGTCCTAGCACTAGAAAATCTTATGCAGGAAAATGGAAAATATTTTGCTCCTGGATGCAGGCTCGGGATTCAGATCCTCTTATTCCTAACATTCCTCTGATTTTACTTTACCTGACAGACCTCTTACATAAGGGTCTCTCTTTCTCTTCCATAAAAATACATGCCTCTGCTATTTCTGCTCATTATAATACAGACCCTCCAATCTTTTCCCACCAGCTCATGAGACAGTTTCTCAGAGGAGCTAAGAACTTAAGTCCCCCTAGATCTCCACACATTCCTGCTTGGGATCTCAACTATGTTTTGGAAAAGCTCACCTTACCCTTTTGAGCCTGCTGCCATATCTGACATCAAGTTTTTATCTTGGAAGACAGCCATCCTGTTAGCTCTGACCTCTGCCAGGAGAGTTTCAGAGTTGCAAGCTATTATGGCTGTGGAACCTTATATTATTTTTCATCAAGACAGGGTGTCTTTAAGGACTAATCCTACTTTCATGCCTAAGGTGGTTTCAAAAGTGGCTTTAAATCAAACTATTCACTTGCCAATTTTTGCCCCACTCCTCAAAATAAAGGGGAAAGGATTTTGCATTCCTTGGATGTACACTGACAACTATGTTTTTACCTGGACAGAACCAAGGACATCAGGAAATCAGAGTAATTGTTTGTTTCTTATGCTTCAAGTTCCCAAGGTAAAGCCATTTCAAAACAGACCATTTCTAAATGGATTGCTCATGGAATCAGATTTTGCTATTCACACCATGGGAAGCAAATCCCAGGGAGTATAAGGACTCACTCTACCAGAGCTGCTGCCACTTCAGCTGCCTTCCTCAGGGGAGTTCCTACCAAAGACATTTTGGAAGCTGCAACTTGGAGTTCAGTGCATACTTTTTCCAAGCACTACAGTCTGCCTCTCTACTATAAGTCTAGGGCAGGCTTTGCTTCTGGGGTCTTGCAGGGCCTTTTAGCTGCCCCTTCTACTTTGACCACCTCCCTTTTATTCTGCTTTGGGATTCAACCCTACAGTCATGACTGCAACAGTGAAACACGATGAACATAGTACAGTTGTGTATACTTACCATAAATGTAGATGTTCGAGTGTCTTCACTGTTGCAGTCTGGGTTACCCTCCCTCCTGTCCCCTCTTATTTTTTCCTTTGTGTGGTTCCCTCCTTCACCCTTCTTCTGAGGTGCATTTGCAAAGGGTATGGGATCTTACTCATTTTGGAACACCTGACATCTGGGGCAAGAAAAAAACTGGAGAACATGGCGTCGGCTGTCAGCTTTGTACTCCTGGCGCTCTGACGTCACGGAGCATGTCTGAGCAGCCGACGCCGGACCCAGACTTTGGGATTCTGGCCGACCGAGGACTGCCTGCCGGCAGGGGAGAACCCTACAGTCATGACTGCAACAGTGAGGACACTCTAACATCTACATTTATGGTAAGTGTACACAACTGTACTTTCTCTGCACTTCCCTTTGGCTTATCTACTGCTCCCAGAGTTTTCACAAAATGCCTGGCTCTGGCCATTGCTTTTTGCAGACATATATTCACATTTACCCCTCCTTAGACTACTGCCTTTTTCAAGCAGACAGCCAGGAAAAGCTGCTCAAAAATCTGGCCTTTGTAAAGGACCTACTAACCTTCTTAGGGTACACAATCAACGAAAAGAAATCCAAACAGGTACCCACCAAAAGGATAATCTTCCTGGGAGCAAGCCTGGACACAGCATCCCAGATGGCATACCTACGTCTCTCAACTGGCCACCGTGCCCCAGCTTTCTGCAAGGGAAATCCTGCAAGCCCTGGGGTTCATGGCATCTTGCATACTCCTTATTCTATATGCCAGACTGCATATGAGGAAACTACAGTGATACCTAAAGATCCTTTGGTGTCAACACTCTCAAGATCTGGAAACTCTTACCTATTATTCCTTGCCTGAGGAAGGAATTTCTTTGGTGGGCAACAGCCTGCTCCCACAACAAGGGACTGCCTTTCTCCGCACATCCTGCTACCCAGACCCTCACCACAGATGCATCAGATTATGCTTGGGGTTTAAACCTGGATGGCAGGTGCATACAGTGCCAATGAAACCCCCAGTAACTCCACCCTGCACATCACCCTACAAGAGATGATGGCTGTGCAGCAGGCCTTCATAGCTTTCAAATCCCTTCTCTCTCCAGGGGTTCTCCTGATCAAAACAGACACCACAGTGATATGGTACATCAACAAGCAGGGAGGGAGTCACTCCTACCCGCTGTGCAGGCTGACCATGACTTTGATTTACAACCTCTTCAATGCAACTACACCTGTTAGCAACACTACCTGTCAGTCTCTCTCAACTCCCTGGCAGACCAGTTAGGCAGAAAGCTTTTGGACCCCCACGGGTGGCAGCTCAACAGAAACACCTTACTAATAACTCGAAAATGGGGAACCCTGGAGGTCAACCTCTTTGCATCCCACACCAGCCATCAGCTCAGCAACTTCTGCAGCAGGGAGCATCACTGCATGGCATGAAAAGTGGATGCCCTGTTCTTCCACTGGGTAAATCTTTGTCTATGCCTTTCCTCCCCTTTCTCTCATTCCCAAGGCACTGATCAAAATAGGGGAGGAAAAACCAAGGACCATTCTCATATCTCCAGACTGGCCCAGACAGCACTGGTACCCCTTGCTGCGCAGCCTGTCCCCACTGCCCCCATGGAGTCTTCCTCAGATTCCCAACCTTTTAACCCAGAGGTAAGGGAAATTCATGCATTCCCAGTTGCAGACACTCAGTTTGGCAGCTTGGCTTATACCCTGACCCCCTCACCAATCTGCCACCCTCAGTAAACAGGTTCTTGATGTTATCCGAGAGTCCAGACACCCTAGCACCAGAAAGTCTTATGCGGATAAATGGAAAAGGTTCTGCACCTGTATCCAGGCTAAGGGGGCCCAATACGGCACAGCCCTCCATCCTTCTCATCCTGGATTACTTAGCTGACCTAGTACACAGTGGTCTCTCTTTCTCCACTATAAAAATTCATGCCTCTGCCATTTCAGCTCATTTTCCCACTGAGCAGCCTATTTTGTCACACCCCCTTATCAAACAGTTCCTCAGAGGGGCTAACAACACCATCTTGGGACCTTAACTTTGTCTTGGAAAAGCTCACCCTGCCTCCTTTTGAACCAGCTTCTTCTGCAGAGCTAAAATTTTGCTCCTGGAAGACTGCCTTCCTCCTGGCCATCAATTCAGCCAGAAGAGTTTCTGAGCTGCAAGCACTCATGGCGGTAGAACCCATCATCATCTTCCATGCAGACAGGGTATCCTTCAGAACTAATCCGTCTGTCATGCCCAAGGTGGTGTCAAGTGTGGCTCTCAACCAGTCCATTTGCCCACCTTCTTTCCTAGCCCTCAAAACAAGGGGGAAATGATTCTGCACTCTATAGTTGTGCATAGACAGATCTGATACTATCTGGACAGGACTAAACCCTTCAGAAAATCTGATCAACTGCTGGTTAGCTTTACTTCAGGGGCAGAAGGCAAAGCCATCTCCAAGCAAACCATTTCTAAATGGATAACACACTGCATCAATTTCTGCTACAAGCAGCATGGCAAGCCTCCCCCAAGGGGGTCAGGACACACTCCACCAGAGCAGCCTTCACCTCTGCAGCTTTCCTCAGAGGAGTCTCCACCAGGGACATCCTGGAGGCTGACACCTGGACATCTGTTCACACCTTTACCAAACATTACCACCTGCCTCTCCTCCAAATCAACGACAGGTTTTGCTTCTGCTGTCTTGCAGGTCATGCTAGTCACTCCCTAGCTTCCTTGACTGCCTCCACCCATTTTCTTAGCTTTGGTAATCTACCCAAATGTGATGACTGCAACAGTGAAACATGAAGAACATAGTACAGTTGTGTGCACTTAGAAATGTAGATGCTCTAGTGTCTTCACTGTTGCAGCCCTGGATTCCCTCCCTCCTTCCCCCTTTTTGTTTTTCTTATCTTTTGTGAAGGCTGCCAGCCTAGCCAGATAGAATTGTGCAGGTAATTATGTCATTTATAAATATGAATGTTGAAATACAGGCTTGTTTTCTTAAATGAAAGAATATGCTGTGAAATTTTTAACTTAAAACAATGTAGCAGCATTGTTCTCTGCTGTAAAGAATGCTAAGTCAAGCATTTCTTGTCTGTCCTTTGAAGGTCAAATTATTTCATGACTGTCTTTGATGTTTGCAATTCGGCTTCGGCTGGGCTAGATGAAGGCTCCCTGCCTATTGTTTTAAGGCTAAAGTTAATGACCAGAATTTGCATGCATAAAGGTCCTTTATTGCTCTGGTTTCTGCCAATGTGTAAAATAATGTAAATGCAGTTTCTGTTGGCCTGCGAACACCAGGAAAGTGAAAAAATGATGTAATGTTTAGCAGAACTGCAATTTCAGTTTAAACAGAGAATCAGAAGACATTAAGCATTTTTGTCTTGATCATCCAACTCACAGCACTGTCTTGCTCATATGTAAGTTATCTTATACTTGTGTTTTGTTTTAAGAATAGCTAGGAACTAGAAAGATTAGACTAAGTGTTTTCCTGTGATGTCAGAACTGTACTACTGAATTATTTTAAGTATTTCTGTGTGATCTCTGAACTCTTGAGTAGCACTGTGTAGTAAAAAGGATTGTCTTGTGTTTTGACTATTTGTTGTTAAATATTTTTAAACCCTTTCAACTGTGGCTGTTTTTGTAGAGATAATTTAAGCTCTTAAGAGTACTTGCATGCCTTTGGTAAAATTGTACAAAGCCACTCTAATAGCATTAGCCCTGGGCTATACTACCAATTATATAATACTGCACAGTAGTAATTGGACACCCTTTTAAGGGCAGTGGAATAGCTGATAAATATTATCTGGGTGGTGGCAGTAATTATTACGGTATAGTCTGGGTAAAAGGGGCACAGCTGGAGAACCTGTGCCAGCCTTCCCCAGAAGTGTCTGTGTGGTTGTCTAAACTCTTATCTCAAAGTGTGTGTGTGTCAGCTACTTGGGCTGGGGCACGAAGCACTGGTTGGACAGAGAGGGTGCTGGAGATTTTAGCTTGCCAAGCTGGCTGAGATCTGGACCCTGTAGCTGTTCCAGTGGGGAGTCATATTGGGGACCTGGAGAGCAAGGGAGTGACCAGCCCCAGACTGACTGTGATCTTTGTGTGCTCTTAAGAGAAATTGCACTTCACTGTGTGTATTTTTGTTATCCTTTCCTCATATATGAGACGCCCTCTCTGGTGTTAGTGGTGAGGATTGAGACTCCTTGATTGCTGTGCCAGGGCATGGTTGTCGCACCTTTCCTTCCTTGTTCTCCTTTCCTTAGAAGGGACATATTGGTATTTATTTTCCAGTGGTGGGGTTCTGCCACCAGACCATGGCCTCCTATTTTGGGGGCTCTTGACTGGGTAGGGCAAGAAAAAGTGATGTAATGGCATCGGCTGCCTTCCTTTATACCACTGATGACTTGATGTCAGTCCTCAAGTGACAGCAACCAGTGCAGAAATTCTAAGTCTGTGGTATTCAGGCTGGCCGAGGGCTACCCTGGCAGAGATTACCCAAATGTGATGACTGCAACAGTGAAGACACTCTAACATCTACATTTAATGTAAGTGTACACAACTGTACTTTCTCATCACTCAAAAAGTGGGACGTGGAGACCCATGCTATATCTATAGTGAGCAGGTTCCTCAGAGTGGGGAAAAAAAACTCAAGATGCCAACCCTACAGATTCTAACTGTAGACATGATGGAAACACTGCCACATGTTCATCTTTTCAGGTCACAGAAGATAATTCAGGCAGATCCTCACTGCTTCATTTCATTTCCTTGATTTTTGAGATCTCCACTACTCCTATAATAGGCAGCAAATGCTTGGCACCTGGGTTTGCTCATCTCTGGCTCAGGAGACTCCATGTCTTCTCATACATGAGCAACTGCCTACTGCAGGCCAGTCTCTGAAGCAAGTATTGAAAGACTTAAATCAGTTTCTTGTATGACAAGCTTAATATTTCTGTCATGTTCCAAGTGTCAAACTTACACCCCTCCAAAACCAGGTGATTGCTGGAGGCATTACTGGATACTGAAAGCAACCTTTTTTTCTTTTTCTCTCCACAGAAAGTATTTGTCTTGCAATCATTTCATTCAGGAGACTCCATGTCTTCCCATACATGAGCAACTGCCTACTGCAGGACATAAACCTCTTAAACCAGGACAATCTCCTACTCCTACTCCTACAGGATTTAACCCTAACTCCTCTAGTCAAATCCCAGATGCCTTTAGTAACTACTTTACCGAAGCTATTCTAACCCTAGCCAACTCACTACCGACACCTATTGCCTCCCCACAAAATATCTCTCCAGCCTCTACTAATGCCTTTCAAATCCAACCTGTCTCATCATCTATCATATATAAGCTTCTCTTAAAACTAAAACCTTGCACCCCATCTGCTGACAAACTCCCATCCGAATTCTTACAAATTGCTGCAAAAGCTATTTATCACCCAATATCTATTCTGATAAATAGGACCATCTCTGAAAGAAAAATCCCTTCAATTTGGAAAATATCTCACATAATTCCCCTTTATAAAGGTGGCCCTTCCTCTGAACTATCCAACTATCGTCCTATTGCCTTACTATCCCATTGGCTAAGATAATGGAAAGGTGCATACACAAACAGTTTCTTGACTACCTTCTTCAAAACAAACTTCTAGCCAACTGTCAACATGGTTTCAGGCCCCACCACAGTACTACAACTGCCCTTCTTTCCTTTGCTGACTCCATCAATAAAAATTGAAATATTAACCGTTTCTCTTCTGCACTATTCATAGACCTATCAAAAGCTTTTGATATGGTTAACCATAACATACTTCTTGAAAAACTTAACATCCTCTCTCTAAGCTCACATTCTTTACAGTGGTTTAGAAGCTATCTCGAAAACAGGCAACAAGCAGTGCTTTGGGAGAATAACCTATCATCCTTACTCCCAGTAAATATTGGTGTTCCACAAGGATCTATCCTTGGACCCCTTCTTTCTCAGTATTTATCAATGACCTTTATTTGAATGTGCCTGGCGACCTGCATCCAATATGCATATGACTCTACATTGATCTGCTCTGCTACAGATGTTCCCTCTCTCCAGTCCATCACCCAAACAACCCTTCATAACGTTGAAATATGGTTTATGCAGCACTGCCTCCTCCTTAACCCCAAAAAAACAAAGCTACTTCTCTTTACTCCTACTAATAAATCTCCTACACCTTTCTTCACTATCTCCTCAAATAATGCCACCTGTATTAACCCTGACAATACCACTCGACTGTTAGGTGTAACCATTGACAACCATCTTAACTTTGATGAACAAATTAACACTACTATTAAAGCTGTTAATAAAAAAATTGGGACACTCTATAGAATTAAACCCTTCCTTAACCCAGCAGCTAGAAAAACCATTGCACAGACCCACCTGCTTTCCACCCTTTTTTATGCTTCAGCTATATTTACCACACTATCTAAAAATAACATCAACAAACTCTCTACCTGCTACAACAGTATAGCTAGATTCATTAATGCTACTCCCCTTAGAACTCACCACTGTCACAACCTTAAACAACTAAACTGGCTAGAACTAAAGAACCACCTATTGTACCAACAATTACTTATCATTCATAAAACTCTTCATTTCCCCGATAATACTCCGAGCCTGGCAAACCTTATTTCTCCATACAAGAACCTAACCACACTTCGTTCTGCAAATAAGTTCCTAGTATCCATAACTAAATCAAATAATAAAGCTGGGGATGCATTATTTTCTAATTCCATAGGTAAACACTGGAATCAACTCCCTCAAAATATAACTACTCTAGAGTGTACCTCTCTGTTCAAAAGACAAGTCAAAGAACATCTTACTTCACATTGGCTATGTCCCTGTGCAATCCCGACTGAAAGTAATTCTCAATACACCTAAATTTTTTTCCTGTCCCCTTACTAAGCCCCTACCTGATGCCTTCTGGAGATGAGAGTTGAATCTTAAGGTATGCCTTAGATTATTTTATCCTTAGTATTTACTTCTTATTATTTTTTTGTAGAACATGACTTGTATGTTTTTGCTATCCTCTCTTGTAGAAGATGACTTACAAGTTTTCAAATGTTATTGCTAATCCTCTCTTGTACCATTTAGAATTCTATGTAGAAAAAAATCTTTTTTATTATTGTTATAAATTTTTTATTGTTACAAATCACTGTAATTTTATCTGTACTGGAGCTTTTCTCCCCGGGCCTCTACTGTAAATGGATACATGTCCAGCTAGACTAGCCCGGTCAACAAATGTAAAATAAAAATAAATAAAATAAATAAATGTGGTACGTCTGCAAGCTAGGAGAAATGCATTCTTACCAGCTGTGCAAGTTAACCAACATGGGATTTGGCTTTACAGCATGGCCTCATTCTAAAGGTATTGCATATCCCTTCAAGGGAGAACCAGATAACCTTCCTGCTAAACAGATCAATGTCAAGCTCCCACTAAGCTGCCAGATCCAAATATTCCGTGCCAGAAAGCCAGGGCCGCAGATACATTAGCTGGAGAAAGGGAGTTCCTGTAATACTAAAAGTGCTGGTAAAGGCCAGAAAAGACAAGGCCGTCATCATTCTAACTACCCCCTTCTGGGTTTGTGCAGCCCTGGTTTACTCTTCTGTACCCCTAAGAAAATCCTTAACTCTTCCCAAGTCTTTTACCCTGCTAGTTCAACAAGTGGGTGTTAGTATATCCAGACCTACTCCGCTTCAACCTGTCAGTCTGAAATAAGTCTGTTATCCCAAATTGGGAAACCTTTGAAGTAAAGGAAGGTCTCCTACCATGCACAAGGTTCAGTCCTGACTCCCAGCCAGTGCCTGTTTGGAGTTTGCTTCTTTTTCCTAAGTCTCTTTGGGGTTCACCCAACCTCTGAAAAACATACTGAGCAGTCTATCTCAAACTCTCCCAAGAATGGAGCTGTGTAGAGCAGTACACACTCTGGATGGTGCCCTGTCCAGAGAATAGTTGAGTAGACCAGCCGCTTTGGACAGCTACAGTGGTGCGCAATATCCTGAAAATAGGAGAACACTGATCACACACTGCACGCCACAGCAGAGCTTAGCCATTCAACAATGTAAAAATATAGCTGTAGGTGGTTTGGTTGTTTTGACTAATGTCACCAAATGGCAATGGTTATTTGCCAGTGATAAGTGGGTTAAGGATCTGCCTCCTCCAGCCTACACAAGGGACCCATGCTAACAGTAGGGGGGTGGCGTGTATGTGCCCATATTAGCCAGTGTTTTCCCACCATAAAGCCTAGCAGCCCTGGATCAGTAAGCTACTGTCCAGTTTGGTTTACCTTGGATAGCTCAGTTGAACAACACTGGACGTAAAACCAGTCAACCTGCCAAACATGAACTAAGAAATATTTGCCAAAACTACTTGAGGGCCATATACATATATATTTGTGCAGGAGGCACCCCTCCCCCCCCCCCGCCCAACTCCAAGCTTTTAAATATCAGAACAGTAGAGAAAGGGGTAAACTCCACCGTCAATGAAAAGTAGTTTCAGTGAATGTAAAAGGACTGAAGTACATTTGCCAAAACTACTTCCAGCGAATCAACATGAATATAGGACATGAATAGGACTGAGCAGAAGAGGAGTCGCAGGGGTGAACTCAGAGGGAAGGCCTGAGGGCAAGGAAAGCATTGTAGAGACTCTGGCTGAAGGCCTGCCAGTCAGGTAAGGCCTCCGGAGCTGGAGAAATATGTCTGGTTTTTTGCTTTTTCTTGGAAGGCCTAGCTGGCGTCTGGCTGGCGGTAGGCCTGGAAGAAATCATAGGAGCAGCGGAAGCCAGATCCGAAGCGCCCAACAAAGGTACTGGTCCACCCCCGCATCTGTAATAGGCGCCAGTACATCCTTCCTAGATGTGTCATCCGCTCTAGATTGTATGGCCTCCTGAAAGGTACCTACTTTATCTATGGTGGCGCGGAAGCAGAGTCATCATCCAAGCTGACAGCGGCTACAGGTTGAGCGACAGAGGGAGGTGCAGTGGAAGACTTAGACTGCATGGACTTGGCCCTCTTCCTTGGCGGTTCGGATGGGACGTCTGAGGCGGCTTCCATACCGAGAGCTATTTGTCTTAGGTGCTGGTTCTCAACGTACAAGTCAAGAGTCTGTAAGCGACAGCTAAGGGTCTTGGGGATGAACGATCTACAGATGGCGCAGTTTTTGTAATTGTGCTCCCTACCCAACAAAAGAGAGACACTGGTAGTGGGTGTCTTTGTGTGGAATTTGAGGACCACAGTTGCACTTAACTCTTATCGGACATAAACAGACTATAAAATACAAAGGCCTGAAGAAAAAGGCCCCAATGGGGTACTGCTCTGTTAATGAGAAACAGATCCTACATCCGCGAGTAGTAGGAACACCTGGCCTACAGCTGGCAGCTGAAAAGTTCTGAGGACTGGTGCGTGCAGACGTCACCTTTATGGACCATGTACCTGCTTCTGCGTCAGACATCTGATGCACCAGAAAGGACTGAAAAAGCTTTGGAAACCTGGCCAGACAAGCTGATTGGAAGAAGGGTAAACCCACTAGTAGAATTCTGCAACATGGAAGAGAAGGACAGCAATGGTTATGGTAAGTTCTTACAGAACTTTCCTTTCCAGTGGCAAGACTACACGAGACTCCTACAGTGGCTTTTACTAATGCAGTGGTCCCCTTTGACTCATGTCCTTTCAAATCAGGATAACAAATCGGTCCAAACAATATTTAATTTGGTGGATGAAGCCAGAAGACCACTTATGGAGTCACCCTTTCTCCTCCTCTGAGCCCAAAGCCATAGTGGCCACGTACGAGTCCCTCATTGGGTGGGGGGGCATTTCCAGGGAAGGACAGTCCAAGGCACTTGGTCACCCTTGGAGGCCATCTTGCATGTCAGTGTTTTAGAACTTAGGGCAGTGCTTCTAGCGTTGTAAGCTTTTCAACCTATTCTCCCTTCAGGAAAGATTGCCATCCAGTCCAACAGCAGGTCAGTAATCTGGTACATCAACAAACAAGGGGGAACCAAGCGCTACCCGTTGTGTTGAGAGGCCATGAGATTTGGCAATGGGTGGTGGCTTCCACCCGCTTTCTGTTAGCAACGCACATTCCTGGGGATTCCAGCGGAATTAGACAAATTGAGCAGATGCATTCTCCTGCCTCACGAGTGGTCCCTCAGTCCTGTCGTAGTGGCGGAGATCTTCAGTCACGAGGGCCAGTCTTGCTGTGATCTGTTTGCATCCCCTGCATATCATAAATGCAGCAGCTACTTTGCCCTAATTCTCCCACTGGGGGAGTCCCTGGTGCAT
Organism: Protopterus annectens; assembly: GCF_019279795.1. Lineage (NCBI taxonomy): Eukaryota > Metazoa > Chordata > Ceratodontiformes > Protopteridae > Protopterus > Protopterus annectens. The sequence goes on along the minus strand of NC_056747.1, from coordinate 668,871,653 downwards.
GATTGGCCCACAGGACTTATTTTATGCATACCCTCCCCTTCCTCTGATTTCACAATTTTTGAAGAAAGTGCTATGGTTAAAAAGCAAAGTAATCCTCTTTGCACCCTACTGGCCCCAACAAATTTGGTTTCCCTTTCTTTGGCCTCAGCTAGTACAGCAACCCACGGATTCTGGATCCAACTGCGGAATTGCTGTTGCACCCATAGGGTTTGATTCATCCGAACATATCCAGTCTCAGGTTGACAGCTTGGCGGCTCTACTTCCAGTAATCGTCAGGTAAGACAACCTGTCCTTCCCCGTATGTCACGTTCTTCTGGCTTTGCCGTAAACCATCCGCCAGGAAACTTTATCTAAGTAAGCGGAACATTTTCTTTTTTTTTTTGTCTCTTAAAAATAGAGTTGATCCTTTTTCGGTCCTGCTTTCTACAGTGCTAGATTACTTATTTAACCTTCTCCATTCAAGAGCTGCAACGTTGACTATTTGAGTACATTTGGCGGCAATCTCTTATTTTTCATAATGGTTTCAAGGGCTCTTCCTTGATTTCACACAGTCCCTGCAAAACATTTTTGAAAGTTACACACATTAGGCCCCACCACCGATCGAGCCCTGGAACTTAACTTTAGATGGCCTTCTATTCCAATGTTGCAGTATTCGCTAGAGGGTTTACCCTTCTTCCCATCAGCTTGTTCGGCCAGGTTTCCAAAGCTTTTTCAGTCCCTGTTGGTGCGTCAGACGTCTGACGGTGTCGGCTGGTATGTGGGTCATAAAAGTGACATCTGCGTATAGACCCCACCACCGATCAAGCCTTGGAATTTAACTTTAGCTCTACAATCCTTGACTCGTCCTCTCTTTGATTCAGCTGCCAACTGCAATCTAAAATTTTTATCCTGGAAGACTTTGTTCTTGGTGTCCATTACCTCAGCAAGACAAATTTCAGAGTTGCAAGCTTTGTGCACAAAACGTCCTTACTTTAGTGTTCCATAAGGACAGAGTATCACTCCGGACTATAATGCCTCCTTTTTACCCAGACATGACTATTAAGCAAACCAGAAATCTACCAGTTTTCTTTCCAGATTTTTCTAACAAAAGTGAATATGCACTACATTTAGTTGACATACATAGGCAATTGCATTTTTGTCTAGACAGAAGTAAGTCATTACGAAAGCCTGACCAGTTATATTTGTCATTCTCAGGACCAAGACTGGGGAGACTTGTTTCCAAAGTTACTTTGCTTAAATGGTTGAGAGACTGTATTTTGCTTCATTTACCAACAGAACAAAGGCTCATTACTATCTAAAGTCAAAGCACATTCTACAAGATCAATTGCAATGTCTCTTGCTTTCCATGCAAGAGCTTCTATGGATGACATTTGTGAGGCAGCAACATGGTCTACCCCTCATACTTCTATCACTCATTACAAATTGGATATGGTCTCCAGGGGAGAGCTTCCTTTGGTTCAGTGGTACTCAGGAATATTCTTCCATAGGGCCTCCCAGGAAACAAAGTAGCTAGGGACTCTTGTCCCATCAGTAAGGAATGAATGAAGATTAACAACATCAGATAAAGAAGTTGTTCTTACCATAACGTTCCATCTGTGATGTTGGTCTTCATTCATTCATTACAACCCACCCAACATCCCCCTCCGAAAGACTCCTGGAGATTTGGATATGGTCCTAGTCTGTGATAGGGAAGTTGCTCAGGTAACGCCTTCACTTTCTTTCTTTTCTCCTTACGGGCAAACTCAATCTGAGGTACTATAGAGAGGACCACAATGGGTAAGATGTTGCTTGAGAGTTGTTTGGCTGGCACGAGCTTGTTATAACGGCCAACTCAGTTCTGAAGATGGAACGAACACCCATCACAAATGAATGAAGATCAATAACACAGATGGAACGTTATAAGAACATAACTTCTTTTTATAGAACAAGGGGGGATTTACATATTTACACATACAGGTCAAGTGCTCACTTCAAGCACAGTCCCTTCCTGTGACTCAGAAGACTGTTTCCTTACACACACAGTTGTCTACAAAAGTTGATGTTCACCTTGAACCTTAAGAAGTCAAACCTGCATCCTAGTCAGAGAGCCTATTCCAGGAAGCACTACTGTCTGCTATCCTCTCCAGAGTGTTTCTTCCAACAACAAAAACGTTTTCTCTCTCTCCTCTTTACAGCACATGAGCAAAAAGACTCACTGGCAAGCCCTGAGTCAGTATTGAGGTTCACATCTTTTCCACTGTTTTCCTGGTACCATGACACAAATACATGTAAGAAACTTTTAGTGGTGCCTCTGATTTTTACTGCCACTCTCCTAGAGTGTGTGTCCTTTCAGTGTAGCCCTGCTTCAAAAGGGAGATGATGTGATGGATAGCCACATGTTCAACTAATTTACCTTAAGGAGACCAGTAAGTCATTCTGTCAAGGGATTCTGCATCTCAGACCACCAGATATGACAATATTACTACCCTGAGGCCTGAACATGATCAACAAAACACTACATCACTCTGTCAGCAGGTTCAACCATCCTAAAATTCCTGTTTTGGTTGATAGTCTTCTGATAACATTGACTTTAGCCGGAAGAGTTTCAGAACTTCAGTTCTTAATATGCGTGTCCATCACCTGCTCATTTTCCCTGAAGATAGGATTAACTCCATGTTGAAAGAGGTGCTCTTAACCAGGCAATCTAAATTTCTGTTTTCATTCGTGATTCTCAGCACTAGGAAGAGAGTTTTACAGTTCTGGGTTTGCATAGGCAACTCTGATGATGTTCTTCGTGTTTCACTGTTGCAGTCATTACATTTGGGTAATCTTCTGGAAGGTTGCCCTCAGTCGGCCTGATTAACAAAGTCTTGGGTCCTGCGTCAGTTGCTGTCCCTTCTTCCATGACGTCAGGGTTATAAAACATGCGGCCGATCCCATTACATCAGTCTTTCTTGCCGCGCGGTGCCCAAGGCAGAAACAGTTCGCAAGTGCCGGTCGGCCGACTCCTGAAATTTTCGTTTTCAAGTTTCAGAACCAAAGTCTTCTACTAAAAGCTAAGTACCCCGTTGGGGAAACTTTTTCTTGCTCCTTACCGATGTCAGTAAATGTCGTCGGTTAGCAATCTGACTACCGGAATACCTAAAAAAATGCAATGAAAAAGACAGACCGTCGCGGTCCAAAACCGACTAAGCTTCTAAGCCAGTCGCCGGTACTCAGTGAAGTGCTTTTGCAGCCCCTGATACCCACTACTTTTGATTCGCAGGCCTCTACTGAGACCCATTCGGAGTCCTGTATGCCGCGAGATACTTTAAGTATTGACCCCGCGGATGTCTAGATGGGTCCGGAGCCACTGAGCAGGCACCGGCTTCTGAGGGTGTTTTCAGGCCTATAGATTTGTATATTAAACCAACGCCATCTTCAAAACTAAGGCCAAAAACTACTATGTCTAAAAAACCGACACTTGAGCCACGTGTACAGGTCCCAATGCCTAAAAAACAAGTTATCAAAATGGTTGAGGATTTAATTACCTTGATCAGGGGTACCCATCCCCGTCCTGCTAAAAGGCCTAGGCAAGGCACTGACTGAATCTTCAGATCAGGTTTCTATTTCTTCTGATTCCTCTTCTGATCAGGAATTATCTATTCCCACTTATGAGGACTCTGCAGAAGATTCCATCCCTTCTGCTTCTCCTCCTGAGGATTTTTCTTTTGGAGAAACTTTGCATTCCTTAAGGGAACACTTTCACTGGGAGTGTCAGGATTTCTCAGAATCTAAAAAGAGACTTAGGGATTTTCTTCTTCCTCAGCATAGGCCTTTGGCTGTACCTCCTGTTCTAGCCATTGTTGTTGATGTTTTTTCAGAATCCAGTATGAATCCTGATTCCTTGCCTCCAGCTCCTAGTAAGCCCGACAGATACTACAGGGTTCCTGACTCCCACAAATTCCTTTTTAAAAACCCTACTGCTGACCCTGAAACCATTTCTCAGGGTCCCAAGGACGTTAAGGCCTCTACTGCTAAAAATCCTACCCCTTCTGATAGAGATTTCAGGGCGCTGGAAAGATGGGGCAAGAAGGTTTACACTTCTGCAACCCTGGCAATCAGGGCTTTAAGCTGTCAATTTCATATGCTTAAATATCAACAGCATGTCATGGGTTTACTTAAACAGAAGATGATGTTGATTTCTGACTGTGTGGAAAATAGAGTTGCAGGATTTATTGCATCCAGCTGAACAAGTTAGAAAACATACTTTGCAATTGGTTTTGATTCCTTGGAGGCCTCTTGCAGGGATGCTCTGACTGGATCTATGATGAGAAGGCCTGCTTGGCTCAAGGAGCAAAGTCTGCCTGACCATGTTACAGCAAAATTGTTGGATGCTCCTTTACTACAGGACAGTCTATTTGGTAATAAGGCTGAAGACGTTTTGAAAAAGATGTAAGATAAAGCTAAATCTATGCAAACTGTGAAAGATTTCCTACAAGTGCAGCCACTCAGGTTTAGTAGGCATTGGCCTACTAAGAACTGGTCCTTTCCAGTACCCACTAGAGCCACTCAGGTCAAACCCAGACATTCCAAAGGCTCCAAGTTTCAGTCGCAAGAAGCTTTTAAAACAAAGCAATGGGGTGCCTCCACCTCCAAATCTGGAAGCAACAAGGCACCTTCCTATGGTAAACAGTCTCAATGACTTTCCACTGCAGTCACCAAGCACTTATCTTTTGGCCGCCCCTTTGGGGGAAAACTGGCACTTCATGCACAAAATTGGCATCTAATTACCCAGGACAAATGGGTTTTAAATATAGTATCCCAGGGATACAGATTTAATTTCCACACATTGCCAGTCCCAAACGGATGACCAGACCTGCCTCCAAATCAGTGGGCAGAGGCCCAGAAACAAGTTATGTCCCTCGTGACTATGGGGGTTGTTCAACCAGTACCAGAAAAGGAAAAGGGACAAGGTTTTTATTCAAGACTTTTCCTGGTACCCAGAAATGACAAATCATGGCATCCAATCCTGGACTTTTCCATCCTAAATACATTTCTGGACTTTCCAAAATTCAAGATGCTGACTCTTCAGCAGTTACTACCAATGCTAGGCAAGGATGCCTGGTTGGTAACTCTAGACTTGAGGCATACCTGCATATCCCAATCAGGGAATCTTGCAGAAGGTACCTCCGCTTCAAAGCGGCTATTTGCATTACCAGTTCTTTGCACTGCCCTTTTGCTTATCTACTGCGCCCAGGGTCTTCACATGTAACCTGGACCGGAACACCAAAAGCAGAGGTGTATCCATATTCATTAAGAATATCCACACCTCCAGGCTAGTTGCTCAGCATAATGCAGACGAGGTTATCTAAGTGCAACTAACTCTGGGCAAAACCGCAATCCAAATTGTAGCTTGCTACAGATCTCCCACCATGCCCCAGGATTTCCAATCCTCTTTTCTTGATGTACTGGAAAATGTTAGGGTTCAACCAAACACCCTAATGGGCAATTTCAATTACCCCACCATTAACTGGGAAAACTACTCGTGTACCAACTCCTTCACTCAGCGCTTTCTGGAATTCATAAACTCCAATGCCCTGGATCAACTTATCCACACCCTCACCAGGGGCAACAGTATCCTAGATCTAGTCATTACCAACATGAGTGACCGGTGTTCCACACCTGAAGTCAACGCCTCATTGGTCCGATCCGACCATAAGCTAATTACCCTAGATATCCACATCCTGCCCCCACCCCCCCATTAAGGAAACCATGGTAAAAAATGTCTCCAAAGCCAACTTCATGCTTCTTAAGACAGAAGTGGTGAACTTCATGACACCCATGCAGATGGACAATACTGTTACGACTACTGAATCCTACACAATTGCACTTTATAAGCACTTACTTGAGTGCATGGATCATGCTATCCCAAACAGAACCAAGACGCTATCCTCCAAAAAAAGGAAGCCAATCTGGCGGTCCCCTGCCATAAACAAACTACAATAGAAGGAAGAAACTGTTGCAAAATAGAATAAAATCCCATGAGTGGAGGAGCTCCCTGGTCAGCCTCAGTAAGAAGCTGTGATTCCTGATAAAATCCTCCAAAGCTAGTTACAAAAACAAAATTGCCACGGATTCTAAAGACAACCATAAAGCATTCTATAGCTATGTCAAGAATCTCAGTGGCAACACGCCAATCTGCTCTGTGTTGCAGCACAATGGCACTAAATGTACAGACCCAACTGATACTGCCAACATCCTGGCAGATAGGTTCAGTGCTAACTTTACCCCCCTCTCAACCCCTAAAGAGCCCATCTCTATACCGGAAGAATGCAAAGTTCTTGTAATCACGGCTGCACAGGTAAAAACCACCCTCTCCACAGCCAAGAACACAGCATTCATGGGACCAGACAACAACTCGGGCTGCGTTCTACACGAACTACAGAACGAACTGGCACCCCACCTAAGTACCATGTTCAGTCATAGCCTCACCTCAGGCTTTGTGCCTGCTGAATGGCGCACAGTGACGGTTATCCCACTCCACAAGGGGGGAGCCACCACGGACCCTGGGAACTACCACCCCATTAGCCTGACAAGCCTGGTCTGCAAGGCCATGGAACGTATCATCATGGAACTTATAAACAAAGACATTGGTAATCTCCAAACTCTGGACCCCACCCAGTTTGGGTTTGTAAAAGGCAGATCATGTCTCCTAAACCTGATAGACTTCTTTGAAGCAGTCACCAAAGCCGTAGACAAGGGTAAGGTGGTTCACACAGCTTATCTAGACCTTGCCAAGGCTTTCGAAACCATCCCCCACTCTGGAATTGTAGATAAACTCACTAAACTAGGTATAAATCCTTATGTCACAAGATGGGTTGCCAACTGGCTCACTGACAGAACCCACACTGTGAAAGTAGCAGACTCCAAATCTGACTTCAGACCAGTGAAAAGTGGAGTACCACAGGGTTCAGTCCTGGGTCCTCTCCTGTTTGGTATCTACTTCTCTGAAGTACAGGCTAACACAGGTCTTTGGCTAACGAAGTTCACAGATGACTGAAAACTAGGAGCCATAATCGAAACTCCTAACGATGTGAACATCCTACAAAAGGGCCTCACTGAGACAGATGCCTGGTGTCAAAGCCATGGCCTCAAGCTCACTGCCAAAAAGTGCATAGTCATCCCCTTTGGTAAAAACTCTGTACCCATGAACTACAACATAAGTGGTAGTATATAGCAACAACTAAAGAACACCAGTGAGTAACAGCTCTACTTTCATAAAATTTAATGAACAGTTCAACTTTTCAGTTCAACTTCTCTAGCGCCTCGGCCACAGCCTTTACAGAGTAAAAAAATACAAGACTCACTCTAAGCAGTATATATAGCAAGTCAGTCAATTAATACAATTAAACAATCAATCAATTACATAAAAAAATTCAGAATATTAAAGGTATACTAGTCAAATAAAACTATGCCAGTTACACTCCTTAAGTCCATACGGACACAAGGTATTATACTTCATAATAAGAAGTGATTCTTTTTGTCTTAACACACTTTTTTGAAAATCAACATTGTTAAAATATACTGGTACATGTTCCAGTATAGAAACTTTCATACAGTCCATATTACCATGATGTTTATTATTGAAGTGTTCAGAAATAGGGCTACTCATTTTTTTATTTCTTACATCTCTAACATGTTCTTTTATTCTGTGAGATAAAGCCCTCTTTGTTTCACCAATGTAATATTTCTTACAAGAGCAAAAAATGACATAAATAACTCCAGCACTAGAACAGGAATATCTGGCTCTATTAGAGAATTTTTTACCATTAATTTCCTTTATCTCAGTATTTATATATTTACAGATAGAACAATTATTGCAAGGAAAAGTTCCTCTCTCATTAACATTAGTTAACATGATATTTTTCTTTTCTTTATATATACTATGTACTAAAAAATCCTGTATATTTTTACCTCTTTTATATGATATAACCAATTCCACATTTCTAAGTGAAATGATTTCCTTTTTTGCAAAGTCCCAATATTTTTTTATTATGTTATTAATAATGGGGGAAAAATTAGTGTATTTAGTGACGAAAAATAATTTATCTTGATCCAATTCATTATTATTATAGCTCATAGATTTATATTTATTAGCTAAGTTTTTTTATTTTAGTTTTTTTAAATACTTTCATTAAAACTTTCCATGACACTAAATTCATTATACCCTCTATCAATGAACATGGTAGCTGCCCTTAAAGCCTCATCAAAAGCTAGTTTAACATTGCTACTAAGTCTTTTAATTCTAACAAATTCACCATATGGAATAGATGTTAAAGTATGAGTAGGGTGACAACTACTTCCACACATTTTCCAATTCATTTGATCAAATTTTCTGTGTATACTAGGTTGTATTTTTTTACCATTCACACCAGTTAGGGCAATATCTAAAAAATTAACTTTTGCTCCTATGTGAGTATCATCAAATTTAATACCTAAATTGTTATTATTTAATTCATTAATAAATGTAATGGATAAATCATGACCTCCATGACAAATAAAGACTAAGTCATCTATAAATCTATAATATCCAATTACATGCTTCATAAAAAATTGATGTCTATATACATATTTGTTTTCAAAAAAACCCATAAATAAATTTGCGTAAGCAGGGGCAAAAGCAGCCCCCATAGCTGTTCCCTTCAACTGTTGGTACAGAATACCATTAAATTCAAAAATATTATGAGTTAAACAAAATTCAGTAAGCTCCAGTATATAATGTGTTTTCGGACTGTCACCCATAAAAAATAACATTGCTTCTAAACCAAATTTATGGGCTATGTTGGTATAAAGACTCACTACATCAGTAGTGATAAAATACATTCCTTCTAACCAACAAATATCCTGTATTTTATAGAGAAAGTCATAAGAGTCTTTAATGTATGAAGGCAGTCTAATGACTTCTTTTAACAAATATTCATATAACAAACTACATAAATTGTATGTAAAAAAGCCATAGGCAGATACAATTGGACAACCAGGAGGTATTTCTAAATTCTTATGCACCTTAGGTAAGCAGAAGAATTTTGCCACCTTACTGTTTTTAATAATAATTTTACAATCTACATCTGGTCTAGTGAAATAATGTAGTCTAACACCCTTATTTAACAGGGCTTTAAAGTCTTGTTCCGCTTTTAAAAGGAGAGCGGCATCTACCTTTAAGTAAACTTCCTTATTATTAAGATGGTTCATACACATATCATAATAGTCACATGAGTTAAGAACAACTAATTTCCCTTCTTTATCAGATGGTTTAAAAATAATATCATTATTTCTACTTAATGATTGTAATTTATTCCATTGGTCTTTGGTTAAATTAAAACATTGTTTTTCACTTAAAAAGTCTTCAAGTTCTTTTTCTAACAGAATATTAAGCAAAGTATCAAATCTTTGAATATTAATATTTTTACATGCAGGCACAAAACAGCTGTTATTTTTTAAACTGTTGGTATCTAACCAGCTATATGCATTGCTGTCACCTTCATTATCTGACATACAGGAATAATATGCATCCTCACTATCTGTAAATACTTCATTAATGATATTATCACATTCACTACGCGTATCATTTTGCATCTTAAAGAAATAATCTTTTAAATTCATTTTGTGATACAAGTTAAACAACTCTATTTTCATTTCATGTTTGCGTGGTATACAAGTTGGAATAAATTTAAGTCCTTTCATAAGGACCGATAATTCAATATCGTCAAAATGATAGACAAATTAATTACATATTCAGAAGTAAAAGTCCCTAAAAAAGAGTCATGTCCATCTACCTTTTTTAAAACGTCCATCGCCCGAGTCTCTTTGGCGTTCCAAATTCTGCCAACCTCTTTTCCTGGAATTATTACTTGGCCCATGTTGTTCTGTGTAGGTCCTCCGAAAAGTTTCTGAATTAGCAGCTCTAGGTAAATTAGGGAAGTCCTCTACATCCCTTTCATCCTCATCAAACGATGATGCCCCGCTTTCACCTGAAAGTAAACTTTTGTTTTTATAATGTTCTGAAACCGGATTTCCTTTTTGAAAGGTAACATTCTTTCTCCTGGTTTTAGAATTAGTGGAAAATACAAACACCCTCTTGTGGTCATAGTCGCGAATGTCTCCATTTAATTTATATTTTTTTCTATCTACAAGTTCTTTTTCATAACTGGTTAATTTGGTGTTAATATTAACCAGAAGATTTTCCAGTGTAGATGTTAGATGTTAATTAACTAACTGTTCACAAGTTAATTTAGTTTCAGAGACAAGTTTTTCTCTCTTGATATTGTCCCGTTCAATCAGAATGGAGACCCATTCAAGACTACAGCGATGGGCTGCTGCAATCCATCTCTCTTGGAATTTTATTTCCAACTCATCAGTCAGATCAAAGGGAGAAGATGGATTTTTAATGGACCTAAGTCCACGTGGAGTTATTTTCAACTCACAATATCGCTGTAAACTTCCAATATTATAAAAAAAAGATGTTTCCTTGAATATTAACTTTTCAAGTTTAGAACATAATTCTTGTACATCAGGATTATCAGAAATTTCAGATTTCTTACCCACCATGGCAAATGGATTAAGAGAGCTTCTATTACAGGAATCTTCCCATCTTTTCATTATGCCAATACCAGCATTGCCCGACACATCCGAGCTTGCATTCTTATTGCCATGAAAATGAGTATCACCATTATTAGTTATAGGAGCATTGTTACATTGACTAGTTTCACCATTACGACTTGGTAATTCCATACCCGATTCTCTGAAAATCCTTGGAAAGGAGCACAGAGACTCACTGGTCATATTAAACAACAACACTGTCTGAAGGTCATAAAATATAGCAACAACTAAAGAACACCAGTGAGTAACAGCTCTACTTTCATAAAATTTAATGAACAGTTCAACTTTTCAGTTCAACTTCTCTAGCGCCTCGGCCACAGCCTTTACAGAGTAAACAAATACAAGACTCACTCTAAGCAGTATATATAACAAGTCAATCAATTAATACAATTAAACAATCAATCAATTACATAAAAAATTCAGAATATTAAAGGTATACTAGTCAAATAAAACTATGCCAGTTACACTCCTTATTAAGTCCATATGGACACAAGGTATTATACTTCATAATAAGAAGTGATTCTTTCTGTCTTAACACACTTTTTTGAAAATCAACATTGTTAAAATATACTGGTACATGTTCCAATATAGAAACTTTCATACAGTCCATATTACCATGATGTTTATTATTGAAATGTTCAGAAATAGGGCTACTCATTTTTTTATTTCTTACATCTCTAACATGTTCTTGTATTCTGTGAGATAAAGCCCTCTTTGTTTCACCAATGTAATATTTCTTACAAGAGCAAAAAATGACATAAATAACTCCAGCACTGTTGCTATATTTTATGACCTTCAGACAGTGTTGTTGTTTAATAAGTGGTAGTATACTTAACACCGAAAGTGTGATGAGACCTCGGGACACAGATGGACAGTAGTCTCTCCTTTGATGATCACATTACCACAGTATTCAGGAAATCATTCTACGTGGCACACCTCATCACAAAAGGTTTCTCATACAGAAAAAGAGAGGTCATTGTTCCCCTCTACTCATCACTCATTAGACCTATTATAGAGTACAACGCCCCTTTTGGTATGTACCTCACAAGACATCTACAACAACTGGAAAGGCCGCAGAAATACCTCACAAAGAGGATTACCAGCCTCAAACAGATGCCCTACTCAGACCGTCTCAAAAAACTCCAGCTTTACTCCGTCGCATATCACCTACTCAGAGGTGATCTCTGCCTAACATACAAAGCTATGTCAAACCCAGAGCTGTTGGACATGCTCCACTTAAAGAAATCCCAATCCCTGCAAGCTACACACTCTAGTGACCTAAACTTTGTCACCACAGTAAACAGAACATGCCAGAGGGATAGATTCCTGTCCCACAGACTTCCCATACTCTGGAATAAACTACCTGTCTATATCAAACAAAGCTCCTCATTAGCACTGCTCAAGAAAAATCTTGATGATTGGATGGGAAATAAGATATTCACCCCGGGGATCACCTCTGTGGCTCTGCTCGACCGTGGCACAGGAAAATAATTTTCTTGGGTGGCAAAAGCCAGGGTACCTTTTTAGCTGGGCTTGTATAGGCCCCAAGGCCGATAGACTAGTACCTACCGATGAACCTGGCACCAGTAATTGCATTTTGCAGGCAAAGATATTCAAATGTATCCATACCTGAATGATTGTCTAATTCAGTCAGAAAGCAAGGACACTCTTCTAAAACATCTGGTGTTTGTAAAAAGGCTTCTAACTTGTCTAGGGTACACCATAAACGAAAAGAAACACAACTGGTACCCTCTCAAATAATTACATTCCTGGGTGCAAGCTTGAATACGACTGCCCAGATGACTTGCCTTACTCCAGAAAAACAAATTAAATTAATGACTTACTTCAAACAGGTGGCCACAAAAGCCCAGCTGTCTACAAGACAAATTCTGCAGGTCTTGGGGTTCGTGGCCTCCTGCATTCTCCTAATTCCATTTGCAAGACTGCATATGAGGAAACTTCAATGGTACCTAAAAAGAAGCTTATGGAGTCAGCATTGTCACAGCCTGGAAACAGTGATTCCTATCGTTCCTTTCCTGCAACTAGAGTTCTTATGGTGGGCAGAGGCCTACCACCAAAGCAAGGGTCTGTCATTCATTCCACCCCCTGCTGCCCAAACCCTGACTACAGATGCATCGGTCTATGCTTGGGGGGGGGGCATCTGGCAGGGAGATGCATTCAGGGCCCAATGGAGCCCAAATCAAATGCACCTACATATCAATCAGAAAAATGCTAGCTGTACAGAATGCTCTGACAGCCTTCAAGGACTATCTTCATCCAGAACAACTACTGATTAAATACAGAACACCACAGTCAATGTGGTACATAAGCAGGGGGGTACACATTCCTACCCCCTTTACAGACTAGCCATGGCATTGTGGAACACGGCCTTAACTTACCAAATACATCTACAAGCTCAATTCCTTCCAGGAAAGCAAAATACTCTGGCAGACGAACTAAGCAGAAGTCTTATGGACCCACACGAATGGAAACTGGATCCACAAATCTTCAGCATGTTGACGCGCAAATGGGGGAGCCCAGACATAGCTCACCCCAAAACTGTCAGTTGGACAAATTCTGCTCAAGAATTCATCACAAAAAAGCTTGGAAAGTGGGTGCCCTATCCTTCAGCTGGAAAAACCCATCAGTCTATGCCTTTCACCCTCTGCCTCTGCTCTCCAAGGTCTTACTAAAAGTCAGACAGGAAAAACCAAAAATGATTCTGATTGCTCCAGACTGGCCTCGCCAACACTGGTACCCCAATGCGCAATATGTTGCACCTTCCTCCATGGTACCTGCCTCAGACACCTCACCTACTGTCTCAGCAGAACTATCAAATTCTGCACACTCTGCTCCAAACTTTGAATCTTGCAGCATGGCTAATCGACTAATTTCACCAGTTGCATCTCTCAGCAAACCTGTAATGGATGTCATTTTGGAGGCTAGAATGCCTAGTACTAGAAAACCTTATGCTGACAAATGGGGAAAAGATTCTGTGTCTGGAACCAAGCACAGGGAATAAGCACAGCAATGCCCAATATTCCTCAGATTCTGCCATACTTAACTGAGATGCTTCACAAGGGCCTATCTTTTTCTTCCATAAAAATCCATGCCTCTGCCATTTCAGCTCATTACAACACAGAGCCCTTCCCTCTTTTCTCATCCTCTGCTAAAGCATTACCTCAGATGGGCCAAAAATTTAAGACCTCCTAGGAGAGCACCAACTCCTGCATGGGACCTCAATTTTGTTTTGGAAAAACTCTCTTTGCCTCCTTTTGAGCCAGCTGCTACTGCGGACCTAAAATTTCTCTCTTGGAAAACAGCTTTTCTTTTAGTAGTCCCTTCAGCTAGAAGGATTTCAGAACTACAGGCTCCTATGGCAGTGGAGCCTTTCATTATTTTTTACCCTGACAGGGTGGCTCTCTGGACCAATCCATCCTTTATGCCTAAAGTGGTATCTAGTGTGGTCCTTAATCAGACCATTCATCTGCCAACTTTCTTCCCAAATCCACATAACAAGGGTGAGCGGATTCTGCTTAAACAGGACAAAATCTCTAAGAAAATCTGAACAATTACTGGTGGCATTTGCTGCAGGGACAGAGGAAAAGGCTATTTCAAAGCAGACTATTTCCAAATGGATATGCACCATGGTAAATCTGTCCCCAAGGGGATCAGATCTCATTCCACCAGGGCTGCATCTACTTCTGCAGCCTTTCTCAGAGGGGTTCCTACCAGAGACATTCTAGAAGCTGCTACCTGGAGCTCAGTTCATACGTTCACCAAACATTGCCATTTACCTCTCTTCTCTAAATCCAGAGCAGGCTTTGCCACTACTGTCCTGCAGGGCCTTATAGCTGCTCCTAATGCTGTATAAATCCATCCTCCCAACCATAGCTTTGGGATTCTACCCAAATGTAATGACTGCAACAGTGAAACACTAAGAACATAGTATAATTGTGTACACTTACCATAAATGTAGATGTTCGAGTGTATTCACTGTTGCAGTCCTGGTTACCCACCCTACAGCCCCCTGTTTTTCCCTTACTGTACCTCTCCTTTCTTTTACTATGCCTATATATTGCTCCCCATTTGGGGGGCACCTGACATCTGGGGCAAGAAAAACTGATGTAGTGGCATCTGCTGCATGTTTTATTCCCCTGACGACCTGACGTCATGGAAGAAGGGAAAGCAACCGACACAGGACCCAAGACTTTGTTAATTAGGCCGAGTGAGGGCAACTTGCCAGTAGATTACCCAAATGTAATGACTGCAACAGTGAATACACTCTAACATCTACATTTATGGTAAGTGTACGCAACTCTGCTTTCTTTGGACAGAACAAGAAAATGTAGGAAGAATGTCATATCGGTTACCTTTGGTGATAGTAAGAAAGAGGCTTCCATTTTCAGATACAGTTTCCAGATAGATTTCCAACTGCATTATTTTCTGTTGCAAATACCATGGGAAACAGCAGATGAACTGAGGATGTTCATGTTACCCTGCTGCAGTCATCACACTCGGGGTTATCCTGTCGTCAGGCAGTCCCACAGTCGGCCGGATTTCCAAAGTCTTGGTCCGACGTCGGTTGCTGTCACCTCATCCCTGGCGTCAGTGTGCCAGGGGTACATATATTGCAACCAATGCCATTTTCTTCCGTCTTTCTTGCCGCGCGGTGCCCGAAGCAGAAGCAGTTCGCAAGTGCCAGTCGGCCGACTCCTAAGATTGTTGAATTCGAATTTCAGACCGAAGTCTTCTATAAAGCTAAGTACCCCATTGGGAAAACTTTTCTTGCCTCAGACCGATGTCAGAAAAAGTTAACAATTGTATTTCTTGTGGGAAGCAAATACCTCATAAGGATTTTCATTCTTATTGCATAGCTTGCCTAGGCCCTGATCACGACGTCACTTGTCGTTTTTGTGCTAGATTTAATAAACGTACTATTAAAAGACAATTTGATTTTGCACTACACTTTTTTGGTAGAAAATTTAACTATAACATGCCGTCGGAGCTACCGACTACCGGCGTGCACAAAAAGTGCAGGGACAAGGCCCAACAGCCCATGCCTAAGCCCGATTCCGAGGCTTCGGTTGATCTGGCCTCCGGTTCTCTGGTTATCAGTGAGGCTCCGACACAGCCTCTGACTACCGCAGTTCTGGAACCCGAGACCGCTACAGATATTTTAACTGAATGTACTAGGCCGACGCAGCCTTTTACTTCAGGCCCTTCCGACGGTTTACCTTCCAAGGACGTTGGTGCTTCTGAAACGCCATCGGTTTCTGAAGGCGTTTTCAGACCGACGACTCTTACAGTCAAAACGTTTTCCAAGTCGAAGACTCCTTCTAAATCAAAAAAGGCTTCACTTCAGTCTCCTGTTCAAGGCCCTATGCCTAAGAAACAGATGCGCAAAATGGCTGAAGATTTGATTTCTCTTATCAGGGGTTCTCAGCCTCCTCCTGACAAAAGGCCTAGACAAGATGAAGATTCTGCTTCCTCTGAACAACTGTCTATTTCTTCGGATTCCTCTGAGGACCAAGACTATTCCTTCTCTCCTTATGAAGATTCTGATGCTGAGGACTCTATTCCCTCAGCTTCCCCTCCAGAAGATTACTCTTTTGGGGAAACTTTACACACTGAGGGAACATTTTCACTGGGAAGGTCAGGATTACTCTGATTCCAAGAAAAGGCTCAGAGTTTCTTTTACTCCCCCAATACAGACCTCTAGCCATCCCTCCTGTTTTGGACATTGTGGATGATGTCTATTTAGAATCCAGTTTCAACCCTGACTCTCTACCCCCTGCCCCGGCCAAGCCCGACAGATACTACAGAGTACCTGATTCCCACAAATTTCTTTACAAAAGCCCAGTAGCTGACCCAGAGACGGTCTCCCAGGGTCCCAAGGGGGCTAAGGCTTCCATGGCTAAAAATCCAGTACCTTCTGAAAGGGATTCAAGAGCACTAGACAGATGGGGGAGGAAAAGGTTTACACCTCAGCCACTTTAGCTATGAGAGCACTAAATTGTCAATTTCATATGCTTAAATATCAGCAATTTCTGATCTCTCAGTTAAAACAAAAGATAACCTCCCTCCCTCAACAATCTGAATTGAAAGAAGTACAGGATTTGTTGCACGCCACCAAGCAGGTGGGCAAACATACCTTACAATGTAAGTTTGATTCTTTAGAGGCCTCTTGCAGAGCAGCTGTCACTGGATCAGTTATACGTAGGCATGCCTGGTTAAATGAACAAAGTTTGCCTGATCATGTTAAAGCAAAACTACTAGATGCTCCCTTACAGCAGGATGTTCTTTTTGGTGTTAAAGCAGAAGAAGTTTTAAAGAAAATGGAAGATAAGGTGAAATCAATGCAGACAGTCAAAGATTTCCTACAAGTACAACCCCCTCGCTTCAGCAGAAACTGGCCAACAAAAAATTGGTCCTTTCCAGCCACTGACAGACCTCAGAGGGGTAAATACAGGCGCCCAAGGGGCAGAGGACAACCACAAGCTCAGTATAAGCCTCGCCAATGGGGCACTCCAACCCAGAAGGGAGTTGAAAAGAGGTCTCAACCCACCAGAAGGCAAACTCAATGACTTGCACCTCAGCTGGCCAAACAAAGCTCTTTTGTCAGCTCCCTTGGGGGGAAAACTAACACTATTTGCAGACAACTGGCACATGGTCACAAAGGACAAATGGGTCCTAGACATAATTTTACCAGGATACAGATTCCACTTTCACACCTTGCCAATAAAAAGAGGAATGCCAAACCTGCCACAAAATCAAAGGGCAGAGGCTCAAAAACAAATTACAGCTCTCATGGCCATGAGAGCCATTCAAAGGGTACCAACTCAAGAGCAAGGCCAAGGATTTTACTCAAGACTCTTTCTAGTACCCAGAAAAGAAAATGCTTGGAGACCAATTCTGGACCTTTCAATTCTAAACACTTACTTACAAGTTCCCAAATTCAAGATGCTAACACCACAGCAGCTACTTCCCATGTTGGGCAAGGAAGCATGGCTGGTAACGTTGGACCTCAAGGAGGCATATCTGCATGTCCCTATCAGACAAAGTTGCAGAAGATACCTCCGTTTCATTGCAGGTTCAACCCATTATCATTTCTCTGCACTGCCCTTTGACTTATCTACTGCGCCCAGAGTTTTCACAAAATGCCTGCCACCAGTAATTGCATACTGCAGACAAAGAGGAATTCAAATATATCCATACCTGGATGACTGCCTCATCCAATCAGAAAGAAAAGACATTCTCTTACAACATCTGGCTTTTGTGAAGCATCTATTAAATTGTCTGGGGTACACAGTAAACGAAAAGAAGTCAAAACTAGTACCCTCACAAAAAATGACATTCCTGGGTGCCAGCTTGGACACAATGGCCCAGAAGGCTCATCTTACACCAGACAAGCAATTACAACTGACTCAATATTTCAAGACAATGGCAACAAAGACCCAATTAACTGCAAGAAAAATTCTGCAGGCTTTGGGCTTCATGGCGTCTTGCATTCTGATAATACCATTTGCAAAACTGTATATGAGGAAATTACAGTGGTACCTAAAAAGCGTATATGGTCTCAACACAGCCACAGCTTGGACACAGTGATAGCTCTCATTCCCTGCCTTCAACAGGAATTTCTGTGGTGGGCACAGGCATGTCACCTCAACAAGGGTCAGCCTTTCACCTTGCCCCCACCCAGGCAAACTATCCCAACAGATGCTTCAGACTATGCCTGGGGGGCACACATGGCAGGGCAATGCATTCAAGGCCTATGGACTGCAGAACAAAGAAAACTGCACATAAACCAAAAAGAGATGCTAGCTGTACAGAAAGCTCTGACAGCCTTCAAGGATCTACTACAGCCAGGACAACTTGCAATAAGGATGGACAACACCACAGTAATGTGGTACATAAACAAACAAGGGGGCACACATTCCTACCCTCTTTGCAGGCAAGCAATAATCTTATGGAACACAGCTCTGGCCTACCAAGTCCAGTTACAAGCTCAATTCCTGCCAGGACAGAAAAACACATTGGCAGACAACCTAAGCAGAAACATCAGAGATCCCCACGAGTGGAAACTAGACCCACAAATATTTACAATGATAACTCAAAGATGGGGTCTACCGAATATAGACCTGTTTGCCAGTCCTCAAAACTACCAACTGACAAAATTTTGTACAAGCACATTCCACCATCAAGCTTGGAAAGTGGACGCTCTCTCCTTCAGTTGGAAAAACCTGACAGCATATGCCTTTCCTCCATTACCTCTTCTCACAAAGGTTCTTTTGAAGGTCAAAAAGGAGAAACCTCGACTGATTCTCATAGCCCCAGACTGGCCACACCAGCACTGGTACCCGTTATTGAAGAATATGGCTCACAGCCTGCCATGGATATTGCCTCAAATACCTCATTTGCTCACACAGCAAGACAAGCAGATTCTGCACAGCTGATCAAAACCTTAAACCTGGCTGCATGTCAAATCAATTAAGCATCCAACCAGCCCCACTTTCACAAGCAGTACTGGATGTTATTCTAGAAGCCAGGAGGCCAAGCACCAGGAAGGCTTACTCGGACAAATGGAAAAGATTTTCAGCTTGGAACCAAGCTAAAGGCCAAGACACAACTCAGCCTCATATGCCTCACATTCTGCAGTATTTAGCTGAGATGTTGCATAAAGGGCTTTCCTTCTCAATTAAAATCCATGCTTCAGCTATTTCAGCTCACTACGACACGAATCCACCTTGATTTTCAAATCCTCTTCTAAGACAGTTCCTCAGAGGGGCAAAAAACATTAGACCACCTAGAAGAGCTCCTACACCAACATGGGACCTCAACTTTGTTCTGGAAAAACTAATGCTACCTCCCTTTGAACCAGCTTTTCTGCAGACCTTCAGTTCCTATCTTGGAAGACTGCCCTGCTCCTGGCAATAACTTCTGCTAGGAGAGTCTCAGAATTACAGGCACTTATGGCAGTGGAACCTTTCCTCATTTTTCATCAAGACAGAGTTTCTCTACGGACTAATCCCTCCTTCATGCCTAAGGTGGTTTCCAGTGTAGCTTTAAATCAAACCATCCACCTACCCACTTTCTTCCCCAATTCACAGAACAAAGGTGAGAGACTCCTGCATTCCTTGGACGTTCACAGGCAGCTTTGTTACTACTTGGATAAAACTAAGGCTTTCAGAAAAACTGATCAGCTCCTTGTTTCCTATGCTACAGCTTCTCAAGGGAGGGCCATATCCAAGCAAACAATTTCTAAATGGATAGGCCATTGCATACGATTCTGTTATACCCATCATGGGAAACCAGTTCCTCCTACCATTAGATCCCACTCTACCAGGGCAACAGCTATCTCTACAGTCTTTCTCAGGTGGGTTCCTACCAAGGAAATTTTAGAAGCTGCCTGCAACTTGGAGTTCTGTACACACCTTCACCAAACACTATCACTTACCTCTTTATTCTAAGTCCAGGGCAGGCTTCGCCACTGCAGTTCTGCAGGGCCTCATTGCCTCCACTAACCCTCTATGATGCCTCCACCCTACCTTAGCTTTGGGACTCAACCCAAGTGTGATGACTGCAGCAGGGTAACACGATGAACATAGTACAGTTTTGTACCTACCATAAATGTAGATGTTCGAGTGTTCACCCTGCTGCAGTCCAGGTTACCCTCCCTCCAACCCCTCTGATCTACTGGCTAAATCTCTGCTATGCCTTACTGATGTATTTGCTTATAGCTGAAGTGATTTTGTGTTTGTACAGTGTTCACACCTTTTGGTACTAATTTGGATCACCTTTTTGGGGGCACCTGACATCTGGGCAAGAAAAACTGAAGAAAATGGCGTTGGTTGGTTGCAATATATGTACCCCTGGCGCACTGATGTCAGGGATGAAGCGACAGCAACAGACGTCGGACCAAGACTTTGGAAATCCGGCCGACTGAGGGGACCACCTGATGACAGGATAACCTCGAGTGTGATGACTGCAACAGGGTGAACACTCGAACATCTATATTTATTGTAGGTACAAAACTGTACTTTTTGCTCTGCCTGGGGCACAATCACTGCCATAGCCATGCAACAATGGCAGCACTGAATTGAAATATTTTTATCAAGATGCTGTAGTAAGAAAGTAAACAATCATAAACAATCTTGTAAATGATGTTCATCGTGTTTCACTGTTGCAGTCATTACAATTGGATTATCCTGCTGGCAGGCTACCTGCAGTTGGCCCGAGTTCCAAAGTCTAGGTTCGGCGTCGGTTGCTGTCGCCTCCTCCCTGACGTCAGTGCGCCAGGGGTATAAAAGATGCAACCGATGCCATTTTCTTCAGTCTTTCTTGCTGCGTGGTGCCTGAAGCAAAAGCAGTTCTCAAGTGCCGGTCGGCCGACTCCTGAGTTTATCAAGTACGAATTTCAGATCCGAACTCTTCATTAAAGCTAAGTACCCGGTTGGGGAAACTTTTTTCTTGCTCCAGACCAATGTCAGAAAAAGTTAATAACTGTATTTCTTTTGGGAAGCAAATACCTCATACGGATTTTCATTCTTACTGCATTCCTTGCCTAGGCCCTGACCATAATGTTGCTAGTTGTCGGTTTTGTGCTAGATTTAACCAACGCACTATTAAGCGTTGGTACGATTTTGCATTCCATTACTTTGGCAGAAGATTTAATTATATAATGCCGTCGGATCAGCTGACTACCGGAGTTTATAAAAAACGAAAAGAAAAAGAGAAAGACAGGCATCCGAGATCCAAAACCGATGACGAGGCTTCTTCTAGGCCTGTCGCCAGTTCACCGGTTCTCAATTAGGTGCTTTCGCAGCCCCTGACACCCGCTACCTCAGAGCTACAGACCGCTTCCGACTCCCACGTGGAGCCGACTAGTCCTCTGGAAACTCAAGGTATTGGACACTCGGAAACTATTCCCTCAGATGGGTCCGGAGCTGCTGAGCAGGCATCAGCTTCCGAGGATGTTTTCAGGCCTCCACAGTTATATGTGAAACCTACAAAGGCAAAGACTAAAGCAGCTCTAAAGACAAAGAAACAAGTACAGCATTCACCTGGACAGGCCTCCATGCCTAAAAAACAGATGCTTAAAATGGCCAAAGACCTTATTACTTTGATCAGGGGTTCCCATCCCCCTCCTGATAAGAGGCCTAGGCAAGAGTTAGAATATGAATCTTCAGACCAGGTTTCCATTTCCCCTGATTCCTCCTCTGAACAGGATTACTCTGTTCCTCCCTATGAGGATTCTGATGCTGAAGAATTTATCCCTTCAGCCTCTCCTCCTGAGGATTATTCTTTGGGGGAGACACTGCAGACTATGAGAGAGCATTTCCACTGGGAGATTCAAGATTACTCAGAATCCAAGAAAAGGCTCAGAGACTTCCTTTTATTGCCCCAGCGCAGGCCCCTTGCTATCCCGCCTGTTTTAGACATTGTAGATGTATTTACAGAGTGCAGTCTTTCTCCACACACTCTACCACCAGCCCCTGTTAAGCCAGTCAGATACTATAGGGTTCCTGGTTCACATAAATTTCTCTATAAGAACCCTTCAGCTGACTCAGAAAACATCTCTCAGGGTCCCAAAGGGGTCAAGGCTACTACTGTAAAAAACCCTATCCCCTCTGATAGGGATTCTAGGGCCATAAACAGATGGGGCAAAAAGATGTATACCTCTGCTACCTTGGCTGCAAGAGCCTTAAATTGCCAATTTCTTATGCTTAAGTATCAACAATATCTTATGTCTTTGCTTAAACAGAAAATGTCAGCAAATACAGAATGTGCAAACAAAGAAATTCAGGATTTATTGCATGCAGCTGAGCAAGTTGGAAAGCATACTTTGCAATGTGGTTTTGATTATCTTGAGGCCTCCTGCAGGGCTGCTGTTACAGGTTCTGTCATTAGGAGGCATGCTTGGTTAAAAGAACAAAATCTGCCTGATCATGTTAAAGCAAAACTATTAGACACTCCTTTACAGCATGATACTTTGTTTGGTATTAAAGTAGAAGAGGTGTTGAAGAAAATGGAGGACAAAGCTAAATCTATGCAAACAGTCAAGGATTTCTTACAGGTACAGCCTCCAGGATTTAGCAGGAACTGGCCTACAAAATATTAGTCCTTTCCAGTGTCAGATAGACCACAAAGGGGCAGATACAGACGCCCCAGAGGCAGATCACAGCCCCAGGGCTCATACAGGCATAAACAATGGGGTGCTTCTACCTCCAAGAACGGAGAGGAAAAATCACAGCCATACAGGAAACAGTCTCAATGACTTTCTACTTCCAGCACCAAGCACTTATCTTTTGGCAGCCCCTTTGGGGGGGAAACTAGCACTTTTTTCACAAAATTGGCAAATGATCACCCAGGACAAATGGGTTCTAAATATAGTTTCACAAGGCTACAGGTTCCATTTTCACACCCTGCTAAGGCTAAGCAGTATGCCAGACCTGCCACACAATCAATGGGCAGAGGCACAAAAACAAGTTTCATCCCATGAAGGCCATGAGGGCCATTCAACAAGTGCTAGGGCAAGAGCAGGGATAAGGATTCTATTCAAGACTGTTCTTGGTACCCAGAAAGGACAAAGCCTGGAGACCAGTACTGGACCTGTCTATTGTAAACACATATCTGGATATTCCAAAATTCAAAATGTTCAGTCTACAGCAGCTTCTGCCCTTGTTTGGCAAGAAGGCTTGGCTTGTGACTTTACATCTAAAGATGCATACCTGCATGTCCCAATCAGACAAACATGCAGAAGATACCTCATATTCAAAGCTGGCTCAGTGCACTACCAATTCTCTGCACTGCCCTTTGGCTTATCTACTGCGCCCAGGGTCTTCACAAAGTGCCTGGCACCAGTAATTGCATTTTGCAGACAGAGGAATACAAATATACCCTTACTTGGGCGACTGCCTTATTCAAGCGGAGAACAAGGACATTCTACTACAGCATCTGGCGTTTGTAAAAAGATTACTAACAAGTTTAGGGTACACAGTAAACGAGAAGAAATCAAAACTCATACCCTCTCGAGATAATATTCCTGGGTGCAAGCTTAAATGCAACTGCCCAGATGGCTTATTTCACACCAGACAAACACAGACAACTGACCTACTTATTTCAAAATGTTGGCAACAAAGACCCAGTTATCTGCAAGAAAAATTCTGCAGGCATTGGGTTTCATGGCATCCTGCATTCTGCTAATTCCATATGCAAGACTGCATGTGAGGAAACTTCAGTGGTATCTAAAAAGTGTTTGGACTCAACATTGCCACAGCCTGGAAACAATAATTACCCTCATTCCCTGCCTGCAACAGGAGTTTTGATGGTGGGCAAAAGCCTGTCACCACAACACGGGATAACCATTCACCTTACCCACAGCCAGGCAGACATTGACAACAGATGCATCAGATTATGCCTTGGAGGCCCATATGGCAGGAAAATGTATTCGGGGCACATGGTCCGCAAGTCAAATGCATCTACATATCAATCAAAAAGAGATGCTAGCTGTTCAGAATGCCCTGACAGCCTTCAAGGATCTACTTCATCCAGGACAACTACTAATAAAGATGGACAATACTACAGTCATGTGGTACATAAACAAGCAGGAAGGCACACATTCCTACCCCCTCTGCAGGCTAGCCATGAACTTGTGGGGCACAGCATTGACTTACCAAGTACATCTGCAAGCACAGTTCCTGCCAGGAAGGACAAATACCCTGACAGACGAACTAAGCAGAAACCTAATGGATTCCCACAAGTGGAAATTGGATCCACAAGTATTCAGCATGATAACAAGGACCTGGGGATGCCTGGACATAGACCTATTTGCCTCCCCTCACAACTACCAACTACAGAGATATTCTGCACAAGGACTTATCACAAGTAAGCATGGAAAGTGGATGGCTCTACCTTTCAGCTGGAAAAATCTAACAGTGTATGCCTTTTCTCCTCTGCCTCTCCTCCCCAAGGTACTCCAAGGTCAGAAAAGAGAAACCAAAAATGATACGATTGCCCCAGACTTGCTCCGCCAGCACTGGTACCCAAGCCTAAAGAGCTTGTCTCAATGCCCCGCTTGGACGTTACCTCAAATTCCTCATTAATTGTCCCAACAAGACAGATACTGCACAGTCAACTCAAGACCCTAAACCTGGCAGCATAGCAGGTAATGTAGCCTCTCAAGACACACCTCTCTCTAAAGCAGTGATGGATGTTATTTTGGAGGCCAGGAGGCCTAGCACCAAAAAATCTTATGCAGAAAAATGTTAGAGATTCTTTGCTTGGAACCAGGCACAAGGTATTGACACGATTGTTCCAAATATTCCTCAGATTTTGCAATACTTGCTTTTGCAATACTTAACTGAGATGCTGGATAAAGGCTTTTCCTTTTCATCAATTAAAATTCATGCCTCTGCCATTTCAGCTCATTACAATACAGAACCACCTATTTTTTCACATCCGTTACTAAGGCAGTACCTCAGAGTGGCCAAAAACATAAGACCTCCAAGGAGAGCACCAGTACCTGCATGGGACCTCAACTATGTCTTGGAAAAACTCACACTGCCCTCCGTTTGAGCCAGCCTCGGCAGCTGATATAAAATTCTTATCCTGGAAAACAGACAGCTCTGCTTTTAGCAATAACCTCCGCTAGGCAAGTCTCAGAGTTACAGGCACTCATGGCTGTGGAACCTTTTATCATTTTCCATCTTGACAGGGTTTCTCTGAGGACAAAACCTACATTTATGCCTAAGGTGGTGTCCAGTGTGGCCCTCAACCAATCAATTCATTTGCGTATATTTTATCCAAACCCACATAAGGGTGAGAAAATGCTGCATTCTTTGGACATCCACAGACAGCTACGCTTCTACTTGGATAGAACCAAAGCTTTCAGAAAGACTGAACAACTTCTAGTGGCATATGCTGCTGCATCACAAGGAAAGCCTATCTCAAAGCAGACTATTTCAAAGTGGATAGGCCACTGCATTCGTTTCTGCTATTCACAACATGGCAAATCAGTGCCCAAGGGCATTAGGCCACATTCAACCAGAGCAGCAGCCACTTCAGCAGCCTTCCTCACAGGAGTACCAACCAAAGACATCTTAGAGGCTGCAACCTGGAGTTTAGTGCATACTTTTACAAAGCACTATCACTTACCTCTCTACTCTAAATCCAGGGCAGGCTTTGCCACTGCAGTTCTGCAGGGCCTGTGATAGCCTCTCCTAATCCTGATTAGCACCAGCCTCCCAACCTTAGCTTTGGTATTCAACCCAATTGTAATGACTGCAACAGTGAAACACGATGACCGTAGTACAGTTGTGTACCTACCATAACTGTAGATGTTAGAGTGTATTCACTGTTACAGTCCAGGTTACCCTCCCACCATCCCCCCTTTTTTCTTGGCTGGGACTTATCTGTACTTCTCTATTCTATACAACCTATGTGGTGTATTTGCTTGTAGATGAAGGAAAAGTTGTTTTTTGTGCATGCATACTTATTGGAATAATTTAGCCTACCTTTTTAGGGGCAGCTGACATCTGGGGCAAGAAAAACTGAAGAAAATGGCATCTGTTCCATCTTTTATACCCCCGGCGCACTGACGTCAGGGAGGAGGTGACAGCAACCGACGCCGGACCTAGACTTTGGAACTCGGGCCGACTGCGGGTAGCCTGCCAGCAGGATAACCCAATTGTAATGACTGCAGCAGTGAATACACTCGAACATCTACATTTATGGTACGTACACGACTGTACTTTTGTTTACATTCTCTTACCGAGATGAAATCCATCTCTGTTGCATTTAACCTGGGTGATAATTCCAGTGTCTGATCTGTCAACACTGCATTTGCACTCATGGATTACCTCCCATTGATGCAGGAGCGGTCCTTTCCTAACACAATAGGCATCATAGAAATTACAGAGTAATGGATAACAAAAGATAAACCCCTCCATTTGCCACTTTTTTCTCAAGTATGACTACCACATAGATGCCAGGAAAGGGGTAAGCAATGGGAAAGGTACCCTCCATCTTTTCAGATCTCAACTCAAGGTACTTTTTGTCAGCTCAAGTTACTACCACGATTTACTCTTGCCCATACTGGCTACTTGTCGACATACCTGCAAAACATAGTAATTTTCTCCATGTCACTGTTGCCTTCCTCCCCCTTCCAGCATCCATAGAAATATTCAAAATTCTTGTACAAAGCATCACAATTATCTTAATCAAGCATACATCACCTCCTGGTAATTGACTTTAACCTGAATCTGTTCAACACAATCATTCAGATCTCACTGCGTACAACCTGTAGCCACCCACTCACCTAAACCTAAAAACTAATAATCACCAAAAATCGCTCACTAGTTTCAGATGCATCCATACTTCATCCTCCCACTTGTGACCATTCCTGAATCAGCTTTATCCTGAATTTTCCCCCATCAGAAGAGCCCCCCACAATTAACCTTTTTTAGAATCAAACTGGGCACTAACATTAAATCTATCCTTAACATTCTAAACTTCTTCAGCATACTAACTTCAGCTGATCTCAACCTTGCAACAGTATCCTTTACCACGGCCATAAAAGCATCTATAGGACACTTTTTTCCCCCAGTGATTTCTCGACTTTACAGAATGAAAAAGGACTAGATAAGCAGTGATGTGTTATTAAAACTTGGAGATCACTCATTGTATTGTTGGAAAACAGCTAAAATACAGATTGAATAAAACGTTATTCAACTCAGAGAAACACGTCACTGCAGCCTAGTATTAGACATTAACCCAAATGATGAAATCAACACGCCTAAAGAGTTCTGGAAATAAGTCAACCAACTTGCAAGTAAAAACAAAATATCCTTTGTACTAAGTTGGTCACACCCAGCCCCTCCCCCCAGATTTTCTCTTAGAATTTGGCAGCTTGCTTAGCTTGCAAGCCTTCACAGCAAATTTCTCCTCTTCCTTAGAACCATGCTTCTACATTCCCCAGTTCTACTTTAAAATTACAGTATGCCAGTTCTTGAACAACTAAAAATTGTTCCAGATCAGATAGCATCCACCACTGATTCAGCTTTTGCAGCAGGGATACACAACACCTCTTCAACATACATAATCTTTGCCCAACACAAAATATGCCAGACACCTGGAAGCATGCTATAGTAAACCCATTCTTAAAGCAAGCCAACTCCACCAATTTCATTACCAACCAATCTCTATCCTGCTCATTCTTACAAACATCCTTGAAGAAAATCATTCATGCCAACTGTCACAGTCAGTAACTAGTTAAGACATACTCTCTAAAAATGTATTTTGGGCTGGCCACTGTTCTTTAACAACCCTGTGGACTACAACAAAGGACATCCTACTTGGAATGGACAGATAGTATTACAGATGTCATCTTCATTGACCTAACGTAGACATTTGATCTAGTAGATCTCAAATTCCTATTACACCACCTATTTGACATAGAAATATTATCTGTCAAACCAGCACTTGTGTCAAAATTCTTTCCCGTCTCTCTCCACCATATCCATCCTAAAACAAGGTGTCCCACAAGGGTTCATACTCCACTTTTTTTCACAGTATACATCTCTTACTCTCTGCTGATGACTTTGAGCTATTACGCTCAAATTTCTTGCAGTATTACAAAAACTACAGTCTTGACTGTGTCTGTCTGTGTTCAACTGGATCAGTAATGGTAAACTATACTCGGTTCATCCAGAACAAAACGTGGTTTTTGGCACCAAACAAAAACTGAGCAAAACGTCCTCTATACTAAAACAAATGACCAACTACAACAATGTCACTTTTGAAAACATTAAATATGTAGGGCATGGTTCAATTCATCTCTCAGCTTCCTCACTTAGGTAACATGGAAGAAAATCAATTACTACTTTTTTTAGCTAACAAAATCCCCTCTCCCCCTGTCAGAAGATTCTAGAATTGCTGTAGAAAGACATTTTATACTCTCAAGTGGAATATGGCCTTCTATTAAGAGCTTAACGGTTCAAAATTAAATCATACACTTCTTCACTTACCAACACGATCTGTAGGTTCATATCACTCAAAAAAAAAAAAAAACACCAATGTTGCAAAATGCTACAAAAAAAAAAGCAGACTGGCTTCTAGTCGAACAAAGGGTAGATGTGTTCATATTGCACTGTGGGAATCTATTACAAGCTAGACTTTCTCGATTAATGGCCAAATTGATAAAGGATTCCCATCCTGCAGCCTTAATCTAGAGTACTGAGCACCCATATTACAGGCTTCTCAAACCAAACTCCGGTACACAGACCACTTTCTCAGTGCTAATAAAACTATTGATGAACACCAAATATAGAATAAAACAAAAAGACAGATGCAACCCTGTCCATAGTTAAAAATTACCTTTCCCTATTTTAGAGAAATATTGCATCCCCTTCTTTATAAAACAGTGAACACACAATGTGCATTTATAGGTTAGAAATACTTTGCATCTTGTATAAAAATCTCAATAAACCCATTTATAATAATGCACAATGTTTTTTTTTTAAAAAAAAAAACTGTTCTGATTTCAGTACACTACTAATGGATATGGTTTCATTGAGGCCGGGGGGGGGGGGTACCTGCATTGTACTTTATTTGCCATCTTAACTCTGTATTCCAAGTACATGTCTGCAGGTCCCCCTCTTGGTCCTATATCCACTTTGTCAACCGCTGTAAATTTAAAACTGTGTGAGGGGAATTTCTGAATGTGCCTCATTAGTGCCTTCTTGTCATCCCCTCTGAGTATGTCATACTGATGTTGATATATTCTTTTCCTGAACATACCCTTTGTTTTTCCTATATAAATATTCAAACATTCCTGACCCTAAATAAACTATACCAGAGCTATAACAGTGGAACTTGTGTTGTATTTTTACTAATTCCCCTGTTCCAATTCTGAGTTCTATTCCTTCTAAAATGTACCTGCACCGTCTACAACGCCCACACTTATGCATCCCACCATCTGTTGCCCCTCTGTCACTTTTTTCAAGTAAAGCCTTAAAGGAAAACTCCACCTTAGAACTCAAAAAACATATTTTTTTTCATTGTATCTTTGTTTTTGTGCTAATTTAATACCTCAAAATCACTCCAAGTGTTTTTTTTTTTCAATTTTAATGCATTTCTCACAAAATGGCGGATGATGGGGCCTGCCCTGGTAACGTGATCTTATTTTCTTGCTTTCCTTCCGTCTTCCCAAAATACATTTCAAGTCCTCTTTATATGACTCATGCTAGACATAAGGAAGTGGTGCTGTTTTCTCATGCCATTAAAATATAATGGCAGGACTGTGCAGCACAGTCATCTAAACACACCTTCTGTAAAAGAGCTGTTGTCAGTTTACCTGACTGAGCCTCATTTATCTCTCTGACAGAGCTTGTTCTGTGGTATATATAGCTGTTAGCTACTTGCAGCAAAAGAAAGCATATAAAAAACTGTTTTTTGTAAGATGAGTCTTTTGTAGTCATCACAAACTTGATAAACCCTCCCCCGTACTGTCATGCCAAGGTGTGAAAACTCTCACTGCACTAAATGATTCCTTGCTGTTCATTTACAAGTGACAAGTAGTAGGACTCTGAACTTATTCTGTCTGCTACTTCCAAATAAATGCCTTCAGTTGGAGGATTTTTTCTCTCTCTCATGAATGATGCAGATTTAGTGTGCTTTACTAGTTCCTCAGTTATTTCTGTCATGTTTCCCCTCCATTTTTCTAATTAATATTTATTTATACTTTGGTAACCAGGAAAGTAAACTGGTTCCAGGATCCTTTTTCAGCCACAACATAAGCTACACTGGCAAAGATAATAACAGTTATTAAATGCACTTATCAATACAAAGAAAAAAAATACTGACAAAGACATTGATGAAGATTGCATGTGGAACACCGCCAATGTGTGACCAACTAAATCATTGAGCAAAATTTACTAGAATGTATAAATTAATAATGCTTAACTGTATTATGTTTATTATAAATTCATTGTATGCACACATTACACACACACACTATGTGTGTATGTATGTGTTTCAGTATATTTACATAAAGGACGTGTAGAAAGCGCGTGTGTGTGTATGCATTTAAACACAGTTAAGTACTTCTGATTTCCTTTTCTTAGTATTCTTAATGCAAGGACACATAGTAAATGTATGTTAAAGTAAATTCAGCTGTATATTATGGTTGCTTTCTTACAATGTAAGTACTGACTCAGTCAGTGGGAATCTCTTACAATGGATCTGCCTGTACCAGATATGCATCCCCCTCTGGAAGGATGTCCCACAAAGCATAAAAGACTTTTTTTATGAACAGTATCAGTGCACCTAGTTGATAGGGTTACCACCTGACTCTCTTTCTGCAGTTCTGGCCTGTGTGTGTGTGTGTGGGGGGCTTGTAAATGGTAAATGCATTTATACTTTACAAGAAAAAATATTTACTGACTTTTCTCTAAATGTCACAAATCTTTGTTACTACTCCCCTCCTTCTGAATCAATATAACTCAGAATCTGAGATCAATATAGTCACGCAGTTACTCCTAAATCTAAACTCCAATAAACACATGCTCTCCATAACGTACAAAGCATTCTCCTCATACCTTTATGGAGATGAAGTTACCTTCGCTGAATACTGGAGCAGACAAGGATCTAATCTATCCTCGCAACAGAAGAAAGACTCGATAAACCTCACGCTTAAATACTCCCCCTTTAAGAAATTTACTTACACCCAATTCATGATTACAAATAATCTATACCTTACTCCAACTCACCTAAATAAATTCAATGCTTCTATCCCCACCTCGTGCCCTTGTTGTTCTCACCCTCATGCAGACATTATCCATATACTATGGTACTGTAAATATGCTCATAACTTATGGTGTTCCCTCAAGATTAGACTGGATAAAATGGGTTACCACAAATCAACGTTATCTTGGGAAATGGCTCTACTCCACATTACCAAGATCAATATGCCACCCCTTAGACTTAAGAGTCTGATCATCATATGCCTTTTGATTAAATTCTATATTACTAAACATTGGATAGACCGCTCCAAACTAACTGGGAGGGTTTTAAAAAGATGGCAGTTACATACATAACTTCTCAAAAATTAATAACTGTCAACTCTCGTAAAAAATTGGAATTTAAACAGTTATGGGACTTCATTTTTTCACTACTAGATACGATATAACCGAGCCATGCTAACATACCTAAATTTTTTATAACCGCTTATATTATTCCTTTTCCCTTTAAAATATATGGATAAGCGGCTTTATGGTGTATTTCTGAACATACTGAATTTCATGGCACTTTGTATATAGTTGTTTTTATCTACTTCAAATAACAACTTGATTTGTTAACTTCTTTTATATGTAGTGTTGTGTTTTCACACTGCTTATGCATTCATATATCTTGTTAACTTCTGGATGTTTATGATTTGTTTATTGAATTATATTAAAATGCAATAAAGATTGTTTGCAAAAAAAACAAATCTTTGTTACTACTCAAGTTATCTTAACACAAACTATTATAAATAACATTTAAGCTTAGAATTTCAGTACTGTGGTGCTGCTTATGTAAATTTGTGTGAAGAGTTAATAATTGCCTTTAAACCTCTGACTAATCTAATTGCATTGTTTTGCTATGAAAGGGGGGTGTTAAGTTCTCCTCCCCTCTGCAATAAAAACAGTGGAAACAATTCCACAGCTTTCTGTCTTTTTTATATCAGTTGCTGTGTTCCTGACAGCAGGATTAATTGCCCATCTAAGACTGACAGCAGTACCTGACAGGGTAAACTACAGATTTAACTGTATCTATGATGTGTCATGCAGGTGGAGACTAACTTATCTGCAAAGTATGTGAGAAGTTGAGTTTAAAAAAAAAAAGTAGGTGGGCTTTTCCCTTCCTTTGACTCCAATGCAAGGAAATAAAAGTTTTATAAACTACAAGCAGGTTTCTGGCACATACATAATGCTGGAACCATATTGTAGGGAGAAAAGAAACTCAACGATTGAGTTAAACTGTATGAAGAGGGTGGAGTGTTCCTTTAAACACAGTGTTTTTTATAAACAATGGTGGGTTCATTCCCTATTTTCTGAAATAGGTCCGTGTCCACTCTGAAAATGTTCCAGTTGTCTAATAATGGCATTTGCATCATAAAAGCTGAGATTATAGGGTATAATAAAGGCTGTTTGAAACCTGTTGGTATTAGAAGTCTCAATTGCATTTCCTATTCCACCCCTAGGTATGTTGTCAATAAGTCCTAAAAGTGGTGCAAAAATACCTTCTTTCCTTGTGTTTAATCTCTCCTATTGTTTGATTCATGAA
Source organism: Protopterus annectens (assembly GCF_019279795.1). NCBI lineage: Eukaryota > Metazoa > Chordata > Ceratodontiformes > Protopteridae > Protopterus > Protopterus annectens. The sequence goes on along the minus strand of NC_056747.1, from coordinate 668,838,710 downwards.
GGTGCTGGGATATCCCCTCTTTTCCAGCATAGTTCTTCATTCATCACATTCCTAGGAAAAGATGACCTAACTGCTGACCATGCGTGCTAACCTAACATATTCTTTGACTAGGGACATTTTTTGGTGGAGAAGGGTGTCCACTAGTAAAGTGGAGTAAGGAATTTGAGTACGTCTGTTTCCTATAAATAGAACTTTCAAATTTCTTTTGGTCCCTGTTTTTAGAAATGCACACATTCAGGTGTAATGTACACTTTCACTATTGGTTTCCATCGTAAATTTGAGGAAATTAGTACAGTTATTAATGTATTGGAAAAAACAGTCAAGTCTATCTAGTGAATCTTTCCAAAAGATGATAATGTCGTCCAAAAAATGACCATACATACACCAACAGTTTGCAAACTCAGAATTAAACGCTTTTTCCTTCTCCCATTGGGCCAGGACTATATTGGCAAAAGCTGGGGCACATGCTGCCTCCATAGCCACTCCATTTCTCTGCTTTAAACAATTTTCAAAAACCAGGAAGTTATCAAGGATGGGTCTATATCACAGTGTCGAACTTACAAAACGATCAATGTAATATCGAACCCTTATATCCAAAATCCAACAAAACCGAAAGCACAGAACAGCGATTTTTTTCCCAGGGAAAAAAATCGCTGTTCCATGACAAAAAAAAACAAACAAAAAAAAAAGCACAAAACTTAACTTAAACTTAAACTGAAGTGGAGGGCTGTGCCCCCCACACACACCCCCCCTACTTAAATGTACCAACTCCGAGATTGCACCACAGTGGAGGAAATAGCAAAGCCCTGAAAACAGCTCACCAATTTTTTTCCCTGGGAAAAAAGTCAATGTGCCGTGGCTTAGCTGTTTTCCACTTTTGAACTTTAGGGTTTGATATTACAACTTTCAAACTTGTTTTAGTTAAACGTTGTGATGTAGACCCATCAAGGACAACTTCTGTCAGGGCCCTAATGGTAAGTATCTTGGAATGGTTGAAATTTGAGTTCCCACAAAGAAAATCATAAAACATTTCAACACCCTCCTTGTGAGGAATGACTGAAAACAAGTCCATCACATCTATTGTGACAAAAATCAAGTCCTCAGAATAAATCCGAGATGTCACCTTGGACAAAAAGTCCCATGAGTCTTTGTAAATGTACTCATGTTTGTCCAGGACACCTTTCACTTGAGTATCCACATATTTAGCCAGTGGAAATGTTTTGGATGTCTTTGCGTCCACTATTGGTCTCAGTGTGGGGGGATCATTAATGGATCATTAATACATTTATTTATCTTTGGAATTCCAAATATAGTGGAGTTTTTTTGGATAAGTCGCCTTTAAATATTCATATTCCTGTTTTGAAATCTGTTCATTGAGTAACAGGTCTTCTAACATATCCTCAATCCTTTGATATGCTGTGTTCCTTTCATTTAGGGAAATCTCATATGTTTCAGAATATAGAATATTAAACATTCTGCCGATATAATCATTGCATCCATAACAACTAATCCACCCCCCTTGTCTGGCTTCATGATTCTCAGATTTCTCATACCCAGAATTTCTTTCAGTAGTTTCTGTGTATAATCTAGGTTATCCTCTAGAAGGTGTGCTTGTGAAAAAAAACTGTCTTAATTTCTCTTTCACAAATCTTATCAAAAATATACACTAGAGGGTGTAAAGGTAGGTTAAATGAACTTGGGTGTCTAATGGTGGCCCGGCAGTCTGAATTCTGGTTCACAAAATAAGTAGCAAGGTTAATTTTCCTTACAAATAGTTTAAGTTGTGTAAGTGTGTTGCAGGATGTTCTTCATTCCACATTGCTGCAGTCCTAACTATTGGGTAGTCCGCTGTCCAGTCGGCCCGAATACCAAAGTATATGGCTGACGTCGGTCACGGCGCATTAGACTGACGTCAGTACGTCAGGGTACTAATGCGCATGACCGACGTCATATCCTCAGTCTTTTTTGCCGCATGGTCTGATGCAGAAGCATTTTTGCGAGTGCAGGTTGGCGTTCTGAAAGTTTCTGAAGTCAGAGTTTCAGACCGAATCAAAGTTGGCTAAGTAGGAATATTTTGGTTTTCTTGCCTCAGTATTTAACCGGATGTCAGAAAAAGTGAATAACTGTATTTCTTGTGGGAAACAGATACCTCATAGGGATTACCATACTTTGTGTATACCTTGTTTAGGGCCTGAGCATGACGTTGTTGGATGCCGCTCTTGTGCTAGATTTAACAAACGCACTATTAAGAGAAGGTTAGACTGTGCCAGGTTAGTGTTTGGGAAGCGTTGTAATTATAAAATGCCGCCGGATGCTCCGGCTTCGCTAAAAACGCAAGGACAAAGCAGCAAAGCCTAGGGAAGAACCGACAGTCCCAGACGCCGGTTCTTTAGAGGCTCAGTGGAGCCGGAGGTTTTGCCAGGTGTTTCTTTGGAGTCTCAGGAGAGACTTTACTGTTACAGGATGTATCCTCTCAGGAAGTAGGCCAGGCTGAGGGGCTTCTCAGGTGGCTGTTCTTCCTTCTCTTCCTAAGGTGGTTAGAGCCTCCCTTCTGTTTCCAAGGCTTCTTTGAGGGCAGGCCAAGTTTTGCTTCAGTGGGGGTTTCTCCTAGTGCCTCAGGGTCTTTGCCTAAGAAACATATGCTTAAAATGGCAGAGGATTTGATTACTATGATAAGGGGTTCTATGCCCCGTCCTGATAAGAGGCCTAGGGTGGAACCTGAGTTTGAGAGTTTTGAGCAATGCTCGAGGCTTCTGAGTCTTCGGTTGAAGACTTGCAGGAGTACCCTCCTTATTCTGATTCTGATGTGGATGATTCTACTCCTTCAGCTTCTCCTCCTGAGGATTTTTCATTTTCAGAGACTCTGCATTCCATGAGGGAGCATTTTAAATGGGAAGGGCAAGATTTCTCTGATTCCAGGAAAAGGCTTAGGGAATTCTTGTTTTACCCCAGCATAGGCCTTTAGCTATACCTCCTGTTTTGAATGTGGTAGAAGATGTTTTTGCAGAGGCTTCCTGAATCCTGATTCTTTGCCTCCTGCCCCAGTTAAACCGGATAGGTATTATAGGGTGCCTGACGCTCATAAGTATCTTTTAAGAGTCCTAGGGCAGACCCGAAACTGTCTCTCAGGGGCCTAAAGGTGTGAAGGCCTCAGTTGTTAAAAATCCTGTCCCTCCTGATAAAGAGGCAAGGGCTTTGGATAGATGGGGAAAGAAAGTGTATACTTCTTCCACTTTAGCCATGAGGGCTTGAATTGTCAGTTTCACATGTTAAAATATCAGAATTATCTTCTTTCACAGTTGAAATCTAAGGTGGATGCTCTGGCGGAAGGTATTGAGTGTAAAGAGTTGCAGGATTTAGTTCATGTGTCTGAACAAGTGGGTAAACATTCCTTGCAATGTGGTTTTGATGCTGTGCAGGCCTCCTCCAGGGTGGCTGCCACTGGTTCTGTTCTTCGAAGGCACGCCTGGTTGAGAGATCAGAACTTAGCTGAGCATGTTAAGACAAGGATTTTGGATGCTCCTTTACAGTCTGATGTGTTGTTTGGTTCGCCTGTGGAAGCAGTTTTAAAGAAAATGGAGGACAAGGCTAAGTCTATGCAAACTGTTAAGGATTTTTGCAGGTGCAGCCTCCAAGTTTAGTAGAAATTGGCCTACTAAGGGGTGGACTTATCCTGCTTATGATTCCCAATCTAGGGGTAGGTCTAGACGTGGTAGGGGCAGAGCTCAGGGTTCTTTTAGGCCTAGGACAGGGAGTTCACCTGCTCAGACTTCTGGTGAGGGCAGGGGTCAGTCCTTTCGCAGACCCAATGACCTGCCTTTTCAGCTGCCAGTACCTTCTGCACCTCTAGGAGGAAGACTGTCTCTTTTCAAAGAAAATTGGGATTTAATTACCCAAGACAAATGGGTTCTGGATATCATTCACCACGGTTACAGGTTTTATTTCCATACCTTGCCTCCTTTCAAAGGCATGCCAGACATTCCTCCTCTACAAAGAACAGAGGCTAGACAAATTTCTCTGTTGCTCCAAATAGGAGCCATTCAGTCAGTTCCTGTGCCAGAAAGGGGCCTAGGATTTTATTCTCTGTTCCTAGTACCAAAGAAGGGGAACACGTGGAGACCAATTTTGGATTTATCTATCCTCAACACTTATCTGGACATTCCAAAGTTCAAAATGTTGACGTTACAACAGCTTTTACCTCTACTGGGCAAAGATCACTGGATGGTAACTTTAGATCTCAAGGAAGCTTACCTTCATGTGCCTATAAGACTAAGTTGCAGAAAGTATCTGCGTCTGAGCTGGAAATTCTCATTATCAGTTCTCTGCATTGCCCTTTGGCTTATCTACTGCGCCCGGAGTATTCACAAAGGTTCTGGCTCCAGTGATAGCTTACTTCAGGCTAAAAGGAATTCAAATCTATCCTTACTTGGACGACTGCCTGATTCTGGCTCAAGAAAAGGAAGACCTTCTACAGCATTTGGAATATGTCATAGCAGTGCTAAGATGCCTAGGGTATTCTGTGAACGAAATAAAGTCCAGTCTAGTACCCTCTCAAGACATGTGCTTTCTGGGTGTGAGACTGAATACAGCAGCCCAGATGGCCTTTCTAACCCCGGACAAACAAAAGAATCTTTCCAGTTACTTCCATCAATTATCTCTTCAGTCCGGGCTGACTGCAAGGACAGTCCTTCAAGCCTTAGGGTTCATGGCATCTTGTATTCTGGTGCTTCCCAATGCCAAACTGCATATGAGGAAGCTACAATGGTATCTCAAAAATCTATGGACACAGCACTGCCAGGATTTGGACACTGTCATTCAAATAATACCTTGCATTCAAAAGGAATTTTTGTGGTGGGCTCAGGAATGTCACCTAAACAAGGGACTCTCTGTGACCCGGCCAGAGGCAAGTCAGATTCTAACGACAGATGCCTCAGACATTGCTTGGGGAGCTCATCTAGATGGAAAGTGGATACAAGACAAGTGGCCTGCCAGACTACAGCATCTACATATCAACATGAAAGAGATGTTAGCAGTCCAGTTTGCATTAATGGCTTTCAAGGAGTTACTTCTTCCAGGGCAGGTGTTGATTCTAACAGACAACACAACTGTCATGTGGTACATCAACAAGCAAGGGGAACACATTCTTACCCATTGTGCAGGCAAGCAATGCTTTTATGGGAGATCATCAGCTTGCAACTAACTCTTCAGGCAAGGTTTCTGCCGAGCACAGAACTCCTTAGCAGATGTGTTAAGCAGACAAATCATGGATCCCCACAGTGGAAACTGGATCTTCATGTATTTCAAAATTGACAGTGTCATGGGGAACTCCAGACATAGATCTGTTCGCTTCTCCACTAAACCACCAGCTGCCAAAGTTTTGCAGGATTTCATCACACAGCTTGGAAAGTGGATGCTCTTTCTTTCAGTTGGAAAAATCTTCATGTGTATGCTTTTCCACCTCTGCCTCTTCTCCCAAAGGTGCTTCTAAAGGTCAGACAAGACAAGCCAAGGATGATTTTAATAGCTCCAGATTGGCCTCGCAGCACTGGTACCCATTACTGAGGAGTCTGGTAAGGAAGCCTCCATGGCCTTTACCCTTGATTCCACACCTATTGTCTCAGAGGGACGGTCATCTGCTCAATGTCAAGCTTCAAACTCTTCATCTAACAGCCTGGCATATTCTGTTTTGAAAGACAGCAGGTCTCAACTTCCTCAGCAGGTTTTAAATGTGATTATGGAAGCCAGAAGACCTAGTACAAGGAAAGTGCATGCAGAAAAATGGAAGAGATTTTTATTTTGGACTGCAGCACAGAATTTGGAGATTTCTAGTTTGAGTGTGGCTCTTCAATATCTTACTGAGTTATTGGACAAAGGTTTGTCTTTCTCTTCCATTAAGATTCATGCTGCAGCAATTTCAGCTCACTATGATTGTGACCCACCATTGTTTTCACATCCTTTATTCAAGCAATTTCTTAGGGGGGCAAAGAATATAAGACCCCCACGTAGAGCTCCTACTCCTGCTTGGGATCTCAATTTTGTGTTGGAGAAACTTACTCTACAACCTTTTGAGCCTGCAGCTACTGCTGACCTGAAATACTTGTCATGGAAGACTGCTTTTTTGTTGGCCATTACTTCTGCAAGAAGGGTTTCTGAGTTACAGGCCCTTATGGCGGTTGAGCCTTTTTGATTTTTCATAAGGATAGGGTATCATTCTAATCCTTCCTTTATGCCTAAGGTGGTTTCTAGTGTGGCTTTAAACCAAACTATTCATTTGCCTACTTTCTATGCAGATCCCCAAAATAAAGGGGAAAAGATTTTGCACACTTTAGATGTACACAGGCAATTGCGTTATTATTTAAACAGGACTAAGGATTTTAGAAAGTCTCAGCAGTTGTTTGTTTCTTTTGCTTTGAGTTCAGGGCAAGCCTGTGTCAAAACAAACTATTTCTAGGTGGATTGGGTTTTGCATTGCATTTTGTTATTCCCATCATGGCAAAGAGATTCCAGCTGGGATTAGGCCTCATTCCACTAGGGCTACTGCCACTTCAACAGCATTTCTAAGGGGGGTGGCAACTAAGGATATTTTGGAGGCAGCTATTTGGAGTTCAGTGCATACTTTCTCTAAGCATTACCACCTTCCTCTCTACTCTAAGTCTAGGGCTGGTTTTGCCACAGCTATTTTGCAAGGCATGTTATCAGCTCCTGCTTCCTTATGATTTGCCAGCCTCCCTTACCTCTGCTTTGGGATTCTACCCAATAGTTAGGACTGCAGCAATGTGGAATGAAGAACATAGTACAGTTTTGTACCTACCATAAATGTAGATGTTCGAGGATCCACATTGCTGCAGTCCTCCCTCCTTCCCTCTATGTTTAGGGATGCTTGTGTAGGTGAGGTTATATTCTGGTACCTTTGTATATCTTGTGTATAGCTTTGGTGCAGGTATGTTTGGTGTGTTTTGGTTTTGGCCTTGTCTTTTTAGGGTCTTCTGACATCTGGGGCAAGAAAAGACTGAGGATATGACGTCGGTCATGCGCATTAGTACCCTGCAGTCTAATATATACTTTGGTATTCGGGCCGACTGGACAGCGGACTACCAAATAGTTAGGACTGCAGCAATGTGGATCCTCGAACATCTACATTTATGGTAGGTACAAAACTGTACTTTTCCATGTGTCATGGGGACAAAGGTAAGCCCCATTTCAAAGAGGTTTTCCCACTCACTAGTGACATCTGTACTACTACAATTGTAGATTTTAAAGTCACCGACTGTATTTTTTACCACTTTACAATTACCCTGGTCAATATCTGGTTGGCTCTCATCCTGTCTCTCCTTCTCGCCCTGTACTTCCCTGTCCCCCATTCAGCTTCCTATTGGTACCAGTTCTCTGTTTCCATTCCATTCATGTTCCTCTGTCTCTGGTTCAATAAACAGAATGATCTCGGGGGGGGGGCATACATCTAAAGGGGCATCCTGCATGCCCACATCATTGTCTTCAGTGTCATTCTCTTGTTCATGCGCTGGTCTATCCCCCCCTCCCCATTTGTTCCATGAATTCTAGTACCAGTATTGCGTGGTGGAGGTGGGTAGGCTGTCCCTGCCTCAAAATCATTTTTGTCTGTTTAATAACTTTTTAGTTTTTTTCTTTTTAAGTTTTTCAGTTGTTTTGTCAACTTCTAATAACATTCCTGTATAAACGTGCATTTTACTGTCAAGCAATAAATCAGCTTGAATACTATTAAGTATGTTAATAGAGTCTTTAAGTTTGTCCATTTGTCTGTCATTGTCTCTCAAAAGAATTTCTAAAAGTTCACAGCCTTATTTGTTGAAAAATTTTACTATTTCACGGTGTAAAGGTGAATCACATACCAGTCCTGTGGGGTACTTCCGCAGTCTCAGTCCTTTAGTTATTTGCTCCTTTCTAATACATACTCGCAGGTAACAGTTTTCCAGCTGACGTTTCCTAAATTTCAGTGTTTTCTGTTGCAATGCCTTTATTTGGTTGTCTAAATTCCCCAACTCCATTTGTTCCACTTCATTCCCAAAACAACTGTTGAATTCTTCCTGATGCCACACATTGAATGAAAAAACATCACTGGGTCCTGTTTCCAATCACGAATCACCGTTTGAGATGCTACCTTGTTGGCTAGGTCATAAACTTTGGAGATCTTTACTTACCATATTAGAGATACATTCCTCATACAATAAGATCCAATAGCAACTGAAAATGCTCCTTCAGAAAAGGCTAGATGGCAATGTCATATCTCAGATCACATAACCTTAATTACAGCATAATCTGTCGCCTGCCTGCACCTATCCCTGAATTCTGTATACATCTGTCCACTGTTTAACACTTGGACAAATAGCACTTAATACCATTTTAAAATTGAGGGCTGATAGATTCTAAAAATAAAATATTTAAGGAAATGTCTAGTGATAGTTAATATTTATTAGTTGGTGGATCACTTTATTTGTCATCGTTAAACATGTATTTCAAATGCATGACATGTTTTTGTCACATGATGAACTGGTAAAACGGATGGTAATATATCTGAATTGATCTAAAGAAGTCAGATAACAGAAGTCAGTTAACAGATGAAAGTGCTAAATGATGTTAGTTGCATTTATTTTATTTATTTTGTAATAAACTTGCTATGACCATGGCATTTTGGCAGTATATTTTTTTGGTAGCTCTGTTTTCTACCAAATGCCCTGCTATTGTCCTCGCCGTAGTTAGGGGAGACCACTTCTACTCTGGAGATGAATAAAAGTTGAAATCAGGATAGATTGATGGACATTTGCCTTCCTATTTCCCCATCATTAGGAATGATACAGTAGTGATCCTTGTACTTGAATACATACTTTTATGGAGAGTGTCCCCACACAACTGTGCTTTCTTATCCCATCATTTGATCTATGAGTGAACCCCCAAACCTCTCTTTGGATGGGTTTCTCTTCCACCATCCTTGACTTTTGGAGTGTTCTGTAAATTGAACATGCATTTATATGCGTGCTGTTTGTTAGCAATGAGTGTTAAATCTTTATTTTTAATCCTTGATAAGCAGGAAGGCACTTCATGGTGACAGAGGTGTACAGCGGTGAGCTTAAAGGATTTGATGGGCACTGTTATGTATCCTGTATGATGCATCACAGTGCATTGGCTTGGGTATGTGGACGTCAAAGAATTTAGGATCGTTCATGTTTTTCCTGATTGACAATGGATATCATGATCCCAAGTCACCAATGACCCTTTAAACATGGTTTTCTTGATGATCAACTAGTGCAGTAACAATACATCTGTCATGCCTGATATATTTTAATGCACAATTTTCTGTGTAGAAAGAGTATTTTATTTTTTTTACTGGTTTTGTGTTAAATGATAAATTACCAGCAGCAGCAGTATTTTCTTTTAGTCACATCTCAGCGCAGCTGATTGCTAGCACATACCTGTATATATGAGATGGTGTTCATCAGTGTAAGTGATAGGAACAAGGGATGTTCATTGCGTTTCACTGTTACAGGAATAACTGATAGGATTTTCTGCCATAGAAGCCCTTGACCGTCTTGACTACCAGAGAATTTTCTCCTCCTCCTGAAGCTGGTGGATGCCCTGATTAATGTCAAGACATCCTGGTATAAAGGGAGTCAGACGAAAGTATAACCTCAGATGTTCTCCGTGTTTCATTGTTGCAGTCATCACACTTGGGATATCTGCTTGCAGGTAGCCCTCAGTCGGCCCGAATACCAGAATCTTGGTATTTCTGCATCGGATGCTGTCACCTCTTCCATGATGTCAGGTCGTCAGCAGTATAAAACATGCAGCCGATGCCATTACTTTAGTCTTTCTTGCCATGGAGGAGCCAGAAGCAGTTCACAAGTGCCGGTTGGCCGCTACCTGAAATTTTCATTTTTTGAGTTTCAAACCTGAAGTCTTCTAAAGATAAGTACCCCATTGGGGATCCTTTTTTCTTGCTCTAACCGATGTCAGAAAGTTAACAGTTGTCTTGCCTGTGGAAACCAAATACCTCAGAGATTTTCATTCTTCCTGCGTCACCTGTTTAGGCCCAGACCACGACGTCCCTTGCTGTCGGTTTTGTGCCTTGTTTAATGGCTGAACCATTCGTTGTCAGGCTATCTTTGTCACTAAATTCTTTCACTCTCGTTCTCCATATTCTAAAATGGCTTCGATAAGCCATCCAACTACCAATCTTCGAAAAAATGTAAGGATAAAGACAGAGACAGACTGCATAGGTCCAAATCTGCCAAAGACGCTTCCGTTAAGCTAGTCTCCTTTCAGCCAGTAATCCGTGAGGTATCTTCACAGCCTCTGATACCCGCTTCTACAGATTCGCAGGCCTCTGCTGAGACCCATTCGGAGTCCGGTATGCTACAAGATGCTTCTTCAACTATGGAACCTGAGGAAGTCTCTACCTTGGATGGGTCCGAAGCTGCTGTGCAGGCACCGGCTTCTGAGGGTGTATTCCGACCTACTGATGTTTGTATTAAACCGACAACTTCGTTTTTAGCTAAAACCACTGAGTTTCTCAGGCCCAGAGTTCGCACTACGCCTAGAAAACAGATGACCAAAGTGCATGCTCAAGCTGCCATGCCACAAAAACAAATGTTTAGAATGGCTGAAGACCTTATTACTCTAATTAGGGGAAGCCTGCCTTCCCCTGCTAAGACAAAGAATTGAATTTCCTTCTGATTCTGCAGACCAGTAGTCCGATGACTCTGACCCTTCTGATTACCAGGACATACCCTTATCAACCTATGAGGATTCTGATGCAGAGAAATCCATTCCCTCTGCCTCCCCTCCAGAGGATTTTTCTTTTGGTGAAACATTGCATACTTTGAGAGCATTTCTGCTGGGAATGCCAGGACTATCCTCAGTCCAAAAAGAGACTCAGAGAATTTTTAGATTTGCCTTGGCACAGGCCTCTCTACCTCCTGTCCTGGATATTGTAGATGATGTTTTCTTGGAATCCAGTCTTACTCCAGACACTCTACCACCAGCCCCTAAAAAACCTGACAGGTACTAGAAGGTACCTGACTCTCTCAAATTTCTCTTTAAGAATCCTACTGCAGATCGAGAGACCATTTCCCAGGGACCTAAAGGCATTAAGGCTACTATAGCCAAAAACCCTACCCCTTCAGACAGGGATTCAAGAGCTTTAGACAGATGGGCTAAGAAGGTATATACCTCTGCAACTCTTGCCATCAGGGCTTTGAATTGCCAATTTCACATGTTGAAGTACCAGCAACATATTATGGAACTAATTAAACATAAAATGGTGTTACTGCCAGATTGTGCAAAAAGTGAAGATTTACAAGTGTTAATGCAGTCTGCAAACCAAGTTAGTAAACATACTTTGCAGTGTAGTTTTGATGCCTTAGAAGCATCTTGCAGGGCTGCAGTTACTGGGTCTGTACTGAGAAGGAATGCTTGGCTGAAGGAACAAGTCTTGCCAGACCATGTCCAAGCAAAATTACTAGATGCTCCATTAAATCAGGACCATATGTTTGGCACCAAAGCAGAAGTTCTTAAAAAGATGGAGGAAAAAGCTAAATCTATGTAAACTGTCAAAGATTTCTTAAAGGTGCAGCCACCTAGATTCAGTAGGCATTGACCTTCTAAAAACTGGTCCTTTCCAGTCCATCCTAGATCTTCAGTCCAATCCCGGGGGAACAGACCACCAAGACTACAGTCTCGGGGTATGCAGAGATCTAAACAGTGGAGTGTTCCGACCTCAAAAACGGGGAGTGGTAAGCCACCCCCTTATGGAAAAAGTTCACAATGACTTTTCAGTTATCCTTCCCAGCCATGCCAAAGTACTTACACCCCTAGGAGGAAAACTTGTGCTTCATGCAAAAAACTGGATGTCCATTATTTAGGACCTATGGGTTCTAAACATTGTATCCCAGGGATACAGATTCTACTTCCACTTACTGCCAACCCCAAGCGGGTTGCCAGACCATCCTCCAAACCAGTGGGCAGAGGCTCAAAACCAACTACTTTCTCTTCTCGATATTAGGGCTATTCAACGTGTTCCAGTAGAACAAAGGGGACAGGGTTTCAACTCCAGATTGTTCCTGGTGCCCAGAAAAGAGGGCTCTTGGCACCCCATCCTGGCTGTGTTAATTCTTAACACCTTTCTGGTGGTCCCAAAATTCTTACACTGCAGCAGCGTCTTACTATGCTAGCCAAGGATGCCTGGTCAGTCACCCTAGAATTAAAAGAAGCTTATTTGCACATCCCCATAAGGGAGTCTTGCAGGAAATATCTACGTTTCAAGCAGGCTCTCTGCACTTCCCTTTGGCTTATCTACTGCGCCCAGAGTATTCACAAAGTGCCTGGCTCCAGCCACTGCATACTGCAGGCAGAGAAATATTCAAATTTACCCATACCTGGACGATTGCCTGACTCAGGCGGGCAGTCAGGAATTGCTACTTCAGCACCTGGCATTTGTAAAAACGACTCCTAACTTCACTGGGGTACACCATCAACGAAAATAAATCACAACTGGTGCCCATTAAAAAAATTGTTCTATTTGACAGACTACTTCAAACTAATGGCCACCAAACCCAGCTATCTGCAAGGAAAAAACTGCAAGCCCTAGGGTTCATGGCCTCATGCATTCTGCTAATTTCAAATGCAAGACTGCATAGGGAAACATCAATGGTACTTAAAAAGTCTCTGGTGTTAACATTCTCAAGACTTGGAAACGGTGAATGTTCATCGTGTTTCACTGTTTCAGTCATTACTCTTGGGTTATCCTGCTGGCAGGCTACCCTCAGTCAGCCAGAATTCCAAAGTCTAGGTCCGGCGTCGGTTGCTGTCGCTTCTTCCCTGACGTCAGTGCGCCAGGGGTATAAAAGATGCAGCCGACACCATTTTCTTCAGTCTTTTTTGCCGCGCGGTGCCCGATGCAAAAGCAGTTCACAAGTGCTGGTTGGCCGACTCCTGAGATTTTCAAATCCGAATTTCAGAACCAAAGTCTTCATTAAAGCCAAGTACCCCGTTGGGGAAACTTTTTTCTTGCTCCAGACTGATGTCAGAAAAAGTTAACAATTGTATTTCTTGTGGGAAGCAAATACCTCATAAGGATTTTCACTCTTACTGTATTTCTTGCCTAGGCCCTGATCACAACGTTGCTAGCTGTCGGTTTTGTGCTAGATTTAACCAACGCACCATCAAGCGTCGGTTCGATTGTGCATTTCATTACTTTGGCCGAAGATTTAGTTATATAATGCCATTGGACCAGCCGACAACCAGAGTTTACAAAAACGCAAGGACAAGGAAAAGGATAGGCATCCGAAGTCCAAAACCGACGAAGCCTCTGCTAGGCCAGTCGCCGGTTCTCAGTGAGGTGCTTTCGCAGCCCCTGGCACCCGTTTCCTCAGAGCCAGAGGCCGCTTCCGACTCCCACTTGGAGCCGACTGGGCCTCTGGAAACTCAAGATATTGGACACTCGGAAATCATTCCCTCAGATGGGTCCAGAGCCGCTGAGCAGGCATCAGCTTCTGAAGGTGTCTTCAGGCCTACACAACTATATATTAAGCCATCTTCAGCTTCAAAGACTAAAGCAGCTCTAAAGACAAAGAAACAAGTACAGCATTCTCCTTCTCAGACTTCCATGCCTAAAAAACAGATGCTCAAAATGGCCGAAGACCTAATTAGTTTGATCAGGGGCTCCCATCCCCCTCCTGATAAGAGGCCTAGGCAAGAGACAGAGTATGATTCTTATGATCAGGTTTCTATTTCCTCGGATTCCTCTTCTGAACAGGATTACTCCATGCTTCCCTATGAGGATTCTGATGCTGAAGAATCCATTCCTTCAGCCTCTCCTCCTGAGGATTATTCTTTTGGGGAAACCCTGCACACAATGAGGGAGCATTTCCACTGGGCGAGCCAAGATTATTCTGAATCTAAGAAAAGGCTCAGACTTTCTGCTACTTCCTCAGCACAGACCCCTTGCTATTCCACCTGTCCTGGATATTGTAGATGTATTTTCAGAGTCCGGCCTGTCCCCTGACTCTACCCCCTGCACCTGCTAAGCCAGACAGGTACTACAGGGTCCCAGATTCTCATAAATTCCTATATAAAAACCCCGCTGCTGACCCACAAACTATATCTCAGGGTCCCAAAGGGGTTAAAACCTCCACTGCAAAAAACCCTGTCCTCTCTGATAGGGATTCTAGGGCTCTAGACAGATGGGGGAAAAAAGTCTACACTTCTGCTACCCTGGCTATAAGGGCTTTAAATTGTCAGTTTCATATGCTTAAATATCAGCAATATTTAGTGTCACTGCTTAAACAGAAATTGTTGCCAAATACTGAAGGTTCAGACAACAAAGAATTGCAGGATTTATTGCATGCAGCTGAACAAGTGGGAAAGTATACTTTGCAATGTGGTTATGATTCACTGGAGACCTCTTGCAGGGCCGCTATTACAGGTTCTGTTTTTAGAAGACATGCTTGGTTAAAGGAACAAAATCTGCCTGATCATGTTAAAGCAAAATTATTAGATGCACCATTACGGCATGACACTTTGTTTGGTACTAAAGTAGAAGAGGTGTTGAAAAAAATGGAGGCTAAAGCAAAATCCATGCAGACAGTCAAGGATTTCTTACAGGTGCAGCCACCCAGGTGTAGCAGGCACTGGCCCACTAAAAATTGGTCCTTTCCAGTGTCAGACAGACCACAAAGAGGCAGATACAGGCATCCCAGACACATATCTCACCCCCAAGGCTCATACAGGCCTAAACAATGGGGTGCTCCTACCTCCAAAAGCGGAGAAGACAAATCACAACCTTACAGGAAACAGTCCCAATGACTTTCCTGTACCAGATCCAATCACTTTTCTTTTGGCAGCCCCCTTAGGGGGAAAACTAGCACTTTTTTCATCAAATTGTCAAATGGTTACCCAAGACAAATGGGTCCTGAACATAGTGTTCCAAGGCTACAGGTTCCATTTTCACACCCTACCAAGGTCAAAAGGTATGCCAGACCTGCCACACAATCAATGGGCAGAGGCACAAAAGCAAATTACAGCCCTCATGGACATGAGGGCCATTCAGCAAGTACCACAACAAGAGCAGGGACAAGGATTTTACTCCAGACTTTTTCTAGTACCCAGAAAGGACAAAACCTGGAGACCAATACTGGACCTGTCAATTTTAAATACGTTTCTGGAAGTTCCAAAATTCAAAATGTTGACTCTACAGCAGCTACTGTCCATGCTGGGCAAGAAGGCTTGGCTCGTAACGTTGGACCTAAAAGAGGCATACCTGCATGTCCCAATCAGACAATCTTGCAGAAGATACCTCAGATTCATAGCTAGCTCACTGCAGTACCAATTCTCTGCACTGCCCTTTGGCTTATCTACTGCACCCAGGGTCTTCACAAAATGCCTGGCACCAGTAATACCGTTTTGCAGACAAAAAGGAATTCAAATATATCCCTACTTGGACGACTGCCTAATTCAAGCAGAGAACAAAGACATTCTTCTGAAGCATCTGGTGTTTGTAAAAAGATTACTAACTGGCCTAGGGTACACAGTAAACGAAAATAAATCAAAACTAGTGCCCTCTCAAGAGATAATATTCCTCGGTGCAAGCTTAAATACAGCTGCCCAGATGGCTTATCTCACGCCAGACAAACAAAAGCATCTGACTACTTACTTCAAGAAATTGGCAACAAAAACCCACTCATCTGCAAGGAAAATCCTGCAGGCCTTGGGTTTCATGGCATCTTGCATTCTACTAATTCCATATGCCAGACTGCATATGAGGAAACTACAATGATACCTAAAGTGTTTGGACTCAACATTGCCACAGCCTGGAGACAGTAATTGCACTCATTCCCTGCCTACAACAGGAGTTTCGATGGTGGGCAGAAGCCTGTCACCACATCAAGGGTCTGCCATTCAGTTTACCCACAGCCCGACAGACACTGACAACGGATGCGTCAGATTATGCCTGGGGGGCCCATATGGCAGGAAAATGTATTCAGGGCACATGGCCTGCAAACCTGATGCATCTTCACATCAATCAAAAAGAGATGTTAGCTGTTCAAAATGCCCGGACACAGCTTTCAAGGACCTGCTTCATCCAGGACAGTTACTGATAGACAGACAACACTATGGTCATGTGGTACAAAAACAAACAGGGAGGTACACATTCCTACCCCCTATGCAGACAAGCAATGACCTTATGGGACACAGCATTGGCTTTTCATATTCACCTGCAAGCACAATTCCTGCCAGGAAAAACAAGTACTCTGGCAGACGAACTAAGCAGAAACCTCATGGATCCTCACGAATGGAAACTGGATCCACAAGTCTTCAGCAAGATAATAAGGAAATAGGGATGCCCAGGCATAGATCTATTTGCCTCCCTCACAACTGCCAATTGCAGAGATTTTGCACAAGGATTTATCACAAGAAAGCATGGAAAGTGGACGCCCTATCCTTCAGCTGGAAAAATCTAACGGTATATGCTTTTCCCCCACTGCCTCTCCTTCCCAGGGTACTCCTAAAGGTCAGACAAGAGAAGCCAAAAATTATACTGATTGCACCAGACTGGCCACACCAGCACTGGTACCCAGTCCTAAAGAGCTGGTCTCAAAGCCCAGCATGGATATTACCTCAAACTTCTCACTTGCTGACCCAACAAAACAGTCAGATCCTGCACAGCCAACTCAGGACCTTAAATCTGGCAGCATGACAGATAATGTAGCCATTCAGAACACTCCTCTTTTAAAAGCTGTTATGGATATTATCTTGGAGGCCAGGAGGCCCAGCACCAGAAAATTTTATGCAGAAAAATGGAAGAGATTCTGTGCTTGGAACCAGGAACAAGGCATTGACACGTATGTACCAAATATCCCTCAGATTTTACAATACCTAACTGAGATGCTGAACAAAGGCCTTTCCTTCTCATCAGTTAAGATTCATGCCTCTACCATTTCAGCCCATTACAATACAGAACCACCTATCTTTTCTCATCCTTTAATAAGGCAGTGCCTTACAGGGGCCAAAAACATTAGGCCTCCAAGGAGAGCACCAATTCCGGCCTGGGACCTCAATTATGTTTTGGAAAAACTCACACTGCCTCCTTTCGAGCCAGCATCAACAGCAGAATATAAAATTCTTATCCTGGAAAACAGCTCTGCTCCTAGCAATAACCTCTGCAAGGCGAGTCTCGGAGTTACAAGCACTCATGGCTATGGAACCTTTCATCATTTTTCATCCAGACAGGGTTTCTCTGAGGACAAACCCTACATTTATGTCTAAGGTGGTGTCCAGTGTGGCCCTTAACTAAACCATTCACTTGCCAACCTTTTATCCTAATCCACAGAACAAGGATGAGAAAATTCTGCATTCTTTGGACATACACAGGCAATTACGCTTCTACTTGGACAGAACTAAAGCTTTTAGAAAGACTGAGTAACTTTGTGTCATATGCTGCAGGATCACAAGGAAAGGCTATCTCAAAACAGACTATTTCAAAATGGATAGGCCTTTGCATCCGTTTCTGCTATTTTCAACATAGCAAATCGGTGCCTAAGGGCATTAGGCCTCATTCCACCAGAGCAGCAGCCTTCCTCAGAGGAGTACCAACCAAAGATCTTAGAGGCTGCAACTTGGAGTTCAGTACACACCTTCATAAAGCACTACCACTTACCTCTTTACTCTAAGTCCATAGCAGGCCTCATAGCCTCTCCTAATCCTTTTTAACCCAGCCACCCTTCCTCAGCTTTGGGATTCAACCCAAGAGTAATGACTGCAACAGTGAAACATAGTACAGTTGTGTACCTACCATAAATGTAGATGTTTGACTTTATTCACTGTTGCAGTCCAGGTTACCCAACCACCATCCCCCTTTTCTTTGCTGGGACTTATCTGCACTTCTCTGTCTTATACAACCTATTTGGTGTATTTGCTTGTAGATGAAGGAAATGTTATTTTTGTGCATGCATTTTTATTGGCATATTTTTCAGCCTACAAATTTGGGGGCACCTGAAATCTGGGGCAAGAAAAACTGAAGAAAATGGCGTTGGCTGCATCTTTTGTACCCCTGGCACACTGACGTCAGGGAAGAGGCGACAGCAACCAACGCCGGACCTAGAATTTGGGAATTCTGGCCGACTGAGGGTAGCCTGCCAGCAGGATAACCCAAGAGTAAGGACTGCAACAGTGAATACACTCTAACATCTACATTTATGGTGGGTACACAACTGTACTTTCCTATCATACCTTGCCTAAGGGCAGAGTTCCTTTAGTGGGCAGAAGCATGCAACCACAGAAAGGCACTCCATTTCACTCAACTCGTCGCTGCCCAAACCCTGACAACAGATGCATCAGACTGTGCATGGGGGGGCTCACATGGCATGCAAGTGCATTCAAGGCATATGAACCCAAGGACAAATTCTCCTGCATATCAATCAAAAAGAGATGCTAGCTGTACAGAATGCTCTGACAGCCTTCAAATACCTTATCCTTCCAGGACAGCTCCTGATAAAGACAGACAAAACACCACAGTTATGTGGTACATAAACAAGCATGGGGGAACTCATTCTTACCCATTCTGCAGATTAGCCATGGCTCTGTGGAACACAGCCTTGAGCAACTAAGTGCACCTACGAGCTCAGTTCCTGCCAGGCAAATAAAACTCACTGGCAGATGACTTAAGCAGAAATGTGCTGGACCCACACGAGTGGAAAATGGAACCCAACCCATTCTGATCCAGAGGTGGGGGACCTTTGAGGTGGACCTGTTTGCCTCCCCTCAAAACCACCAATTGACCGAATTTTGCACCAGGAACCCTCACAGCAGGGCCTGGAAGGTGGATGCCCTATCCGTTACATGGGAAAACCTCTCCATTTATGCCTTTCACCCTCTGCCCCTCCTTTCAAAAGTACTACTCAGTATCAAACAGGACAGGCCAAGGGTAATCCTTATTGCCCCAGACTGGCCATGTCAGCACTGGTACTCACTGCTACGCAGTCTGACAGCAGTGCCACCCTGGCACCTACTTCAGACACTTTCCCTGCTGTCTTAGCAGGAGGGACAGATTTTGCATCCACATCTGCAAACCCTAAACCTTGCAGCCTGGCTTATCACCTGAATCAGCAAACAGGTGCTGGACGTCATCCTTGAGGTAAGAAGGCGTAGTACTAGGAAATTCTATGCTGTAAAGTGGAAAAGATACTGTTCTTGGAGTTCGTCTCAAGGAAAGGACACAGCCGTGCCCACCTTACCTCAAATCGTTGATTGCCTAGCAGAGCTGCTACACAGAGGCCTCTCCTTCTCATCCATTAAGATTCATGCCTCTGCCATCTCATCATAATACTGAGCCACCTCTCTTTTCTCACCTTCTCATCAAACAGTTCCTGAGAGGGGCTAACAGTTTAAGGCCCCCTAGGGGAGCTCCCACCCCTGCCTGGGATCTTAACTTTGCACTGGAAAAACTAATGCTTCCCCCTTTTCAGCATGCTGCTTCAGCAGAGTTAAAATTCCTCTCTTGGAAAACAACCTTGCTTCTAGCCATTACTTTCAGCAAGAAGAGTTTGAGTTGCAGGTACTAATGGCTGTGGAACCGTTCATCATTTTCCATGCTGACAGGGTTTCCCTCAGGACTTAACCCATCCTTTATGCCAAAGTGTTATCCAGTGTGGCTCTAAACCAATCCATCCATTTGCCAACCTTCTTCCCTAATCCTCAGAATAAAGGTTAAGGATCCTGCACTCCTTGAATGTGCACAGACAGCTCAGGTTCTACCTTGACAGGACTAAAGCTTTCAGAAAATTTGACCAACTGCTAGTCAGCTTTGCTACAGGGGCAGAAGGCAAGGCCATTTCAAAACACATTGCATCCATTTCTGCTGCAAGCACCATGGAAAACCTTACCCCACAGGGGATCAGACCACATTCCACTAGGGCTACTTCAACCTCTACAGAATTTTTCAGGAGAGTCTCTACTAGGGCCATCCTGGAAGTTGCAACCTGGAGTTCTGTACACACCTTCACCAAACATTACCACTTACCTATTTTTTCTAAATCCAGAGCTGGATTTGCTACAGCAGTTTTACGAGGCCTGCTAGCCAGCCCTAACACTTCTTGACTGCCTCCATCTTTCCTCAGCTTTGGGAATCAACCCAAGTGTGATGACTGCAACAGTGAAACACAAAGAACATAGTACAGTTGTGTACACTTACCGTAAATGTAGATGTTCGAGTGTATCCACTGTTGCAGTCCTGGTTTCCCTCCCTCCAGCCCCCCTGTCTTTCTCTGTCTTTTCTACCTATCCTCTTTATGGCAAGGGTATTTACTTTTTACTGGAGATGTTCCACACCATGTAATAGCTTCCTATTTTGGGGGCTCCTGATATTTGGGGCAAGAAAAACTGATGTAATGGCGTCTGCTGCATGTTTTACACCCCTGACGACCTGACTGCATGGAAGAGGCGACAGTATCCGATGCAGAAATCCCAGGACTCTGGTATTTGGGCCAACTGAGGGCTACCTGCAGGCAGATAACCCAAGTGTGATGACTGCAACAGTGAATACAGTCGAACATTTACATTTATGGTAAGTGTACACAACTGTACTTTCTTTCTTGCAGTCGGAGCCTAAAGCAGAGTGACAGTCAAGTTTGGTCTGCACCAGAGAAGACATCTAAAGCTAAGTACGCAGTTGGGGAAACCTCTCTTGTATTCTTGACTTATCTCTGAGAAAGTTTATAACAGTCTCCGCTGTGGCATGTAGGTACCACACTGGGACTTTCACTCCTTTTGTGTTACTTGGTTGGGACTGGAACACAACATCACTAAATTGCTTCTGTGCTCACTTTAATAGTAGAATAATCAAGCATAGAGCTGTGATTTTAGCTAAAGATGTTTGTGAGTCACTATGGCCCTCGCTTGCTGTCTAATGGTTAGGTGTAAGAAGGAAAAATGCTCAGAACTTAGGGTACCCGGCAACGCTCATTTGCCAGTCCTCCTAGGCTTATTAGTGTTGAAGAAGATGAGACTCTGTTGCAGTACCCTCCAATAACCAAGGTGATGGCACAGGCCTCTTGAGACCTGTTTGGAATCCGATATGCCACCAGGTCCTTCTGCTTTGACACAAGCTGAAGGTCTTATCTAGTTGGTTGGGTCTGGAGCCGTTTCTCAAGTTCTGGCTTCCAACACCGCATTCAAACTGATGAAGGGGTTGTTTGGAGTTTTTGTCATCAGTAGATTGCCTCTGATGTTCATCGTGTTACCCTGCTGCAGTCATCGCACTTGGGTTATCCTATCGTCAGGCGGTCCCGCAGTCGGCCGGAATTCCAAAGTCTTGGTCCGGCGTCGGTTGCTGTCGCCTCTTCACTGACGTCAGTGCACCAGGGGTATATATAATGCAACCAACACCATTTTCTTCAGTCTTTCTTGCCAAGCGGTGCCCGAAGCAGAAGCAGTTCGCAAGTGCCGGTCGGCCGACTCCTGAGATTTTCGAATTCGAATTTCTGACCGAAGTCTTCTATAAAGCTAAGTACCCCGTTGGGGAAACTTTTCTTGCCTCATACCGATGTCAGAAAATGTTAACAATTGTATTTCTTGTGGGAAGCAAATACCTCATAAGGATTTTCTTTCTTATTGCATACCTTGCCTAGGCCCAGACCACGATGTCACTTGTCAGTTTTGTGCTAGGTTTAATAAGCATGTTATTAAAAGATGCTTTGATTTCGCACGACACTACTTTGGTAGGAAATTTAACTACACCATGCCGTCGGAGCAACCGACTACCGGCGTGCACAAAAAACGCAGGGATAAGGATAGACAGCCCAGGCTTAAGCCAGATTCCGAGGCCTCGGCTGATCCGGTCTCCGGTTCTCCGGTCCTCAGTGAGGCTCTGACACAACCCCTGACTACCGCAGATCTGGAACCCGAGACCGCTACGGAAATTTTGACGGAATGTACCAGGCCAACGCAGCCTTTTACTTCTGGCCTTTCCGACGACTTTGCTTCAAAAGACGTCGGTGCTGCAGAAACGCCATCGGTTTCTGAAGGCGTTTTCTGACCGACTCTTACCATTAAAACTCCTTCTAAATCTAAAAGGACTGCACTTCAGTCTCCTGTTCAAGGCCCTATGCCTAAGAAACAGATGCTCAAAATGGCTGAAGATTTGATTTCTTTAATCAGGGGTTCACAGCCCCCTCCTGACAAAAGGCATAGACAAGAGGAAGATTTTGCTTCCTCTGAGCAAATGTCCATTTCTTCAGACTCCTCTGAGGACCAAGACTATTCCTTCTCTCCTTATGAAGATTTTGATGCTGAGGACTCTATTCCCTCAGCTTCTCCTCCTGAAGACTACTCCTTTGGGGAAACTTTACATATTATGAGGGAACATTTTCACTGGGAAGGTCTGGACTACTCTGATTCAAAGAAAAGGCTCAGAGAGTTTCTTTTACTCCCCTAACACAGACCACTTGCCATCCCACCAGTTTTGGACATTGTGGATGATGTCCATTTAGAATCCAGTTTCAACCCAGACTCTCTACCTCCTGCTCCGGCTAAGCCTGACAGATACTACAGAGTGCCTGATTCCCACAAATGTGGGTTTGGTTCTTTGGAGGCCTCCTGCAGAGCAGCTGTCACTGGGTCTGTTATACGTAGGCATGCTTGGTTAAAGGAACAAACTCTGCCTGATCATGTTAAAGCAAAACTACTAGATGCTCCCTTACAGCAGGATGTTCTTTTTGGAGTTAAAGCAGAAGAAGTTTTAAAGAAAATGGAAGATAAGGCAAAATCTATGCAGACAGTCAAAGATTTCCTACAAGTATAACCCCCTCGCTTCAGCAGAAACTAGCCAACAAAAAATTGGTCCTTTCCAGCCACTGACAGACCGCAGAGGGGTAAATACAAATGCCCAAGGGGCAGAGGACAACCACAAGCCCAGTATAAACCTCGCCAATGAGGCACTACAACACAGAAGGGAGGAGAAGACGGGTCTCAATCCACCAGAAGGCAAACTCAATGACTTGCACCTCATCTGACCAAGCAATACTCTCTTGGCAGCCCCCTTGGGGGGGAAACCCCGCACTTTTTGCAGACAACTGGCACATTGTCCCAAAGGACAAATGGGTCCTAGACATAATTTTACGAGGATACAGATTCCACTTTCACACCTTGCCAGTGAAAAGAGGAATGCCAAACCTGCCACAAAATCAATGGGCAGAGGCACAAAATCAAATTACAGCTCTCATGGACATGAGCCATTCAACTGGTACCTACTCGAGAGCAAGGCCAAGGATTTTACTCAAGACTCTTTCTAGTGCCCAGAAAGGACAATGCCTGGAGACCAATTCTGGACCTTTCAATTCTAAACACTTACAAGTACCCAAATTCAAGATGCTAACACTACAGCAGCTACTTCCCATGTTGGGCAAGGAAGCATGGCTAGTAACGTTGGACCTCAAGGAGGCATACCTGCATGTCCCTATCAGACAAAGTTGCAGAAGATACCTCCGTTTCATTGCAGGTTCAACCCATTACCAATTCTCTGCACTGCCCTTTGGCTTATCTACTGCACCCAGAGTTTTCACAAAATGCCTGGCACCAGTAATTGCATACTGCAGACAAAGAGGAATTCACATATATACATACCTGGACGACTGCCTCATCCAAGCAGAAAGCAAAGACATTCTCTTACATCATCTGGCCTTTGTAAAGCATCTACTAAACTGCCTGGGGTACACAGAAAAATGAAAAGTCAAAACTAGTACCCTCGCAAAACATGACATTCCTGGGTGCCAGCTTGAATACAACGGCCCAGAAGGCTTATTTTACGCCAGACAAGCAACTACAACTGACTCAATATTTTAAGACAATGGCAACAAAGACCCAATTAACTGCAAGAAAAATTCTGTAGGCTTTGGGCTTCATGGCATCTTGCATTCTAATAATACCATTTGCAAAGCTGCATATGAGGAAATTACAGTGGTACCTAAAAAGCGTATGGTCTCAACACAGCCACAGCTTGGACACATTGATATCTCTCATTCCCTGCCTACAACAGGAATTTCTGTGGTGGTCACAGGCATGTCACCTCAACAAGGGTCAGCCTTTCACCTTGCCCCCAGCCAGGCAAACTATCACAACAGATGCTTCAGACTACGCCTGCGGGGCACACATGGCAGGACAATGCATTCAAGGCCTATGGACTGCAGAACAAAGAAATCTGCACATAAATCAAAAAGAGATGCTAGCTGTACAGAAAGCTCTGACAGCCTTCAAGGATCTATTACATCCAGGACAACTTGCAATAAAGACTGACAACACCACAGTAATGTGGTACATAAACAAGGGGGTACACATTCCTACCCTCTATGCAGGCAAGCAATGATTTTATGGAACACAGCTCTGGCCTACCAAGTCCAGTTACAAGCTCAATTCCTGCCAGGACAGAAGAACACATTGGCAGACGACCTCAGCAGAAACACCAAAGATCTCCACGAGTGGAAACTAGATCCACAAATATTTGCAATGATAACTCAAAAATGGGGCCTTCCAAACATAGACCTGTTTGCTAGTCCTCAAAACTACCAGCTGAGAAAATTTTGTACAAGGACATTTCACCATCAAGCTTGGAAAGTGGAAGCTCTCTCTTTCAGTTGGAAAAACCTGACAGCATATGCCTTCCCTCCATTACCTCTCCTCACAAAGGTTCTTTTGAAGGTCAAAAAGGAGAGACCACGACTGATTCTCATCGCCCCAAACTGGCCACGCCAGCACTGGTACCCGCTATTGAAAAATATGGCCCACAGCCCACCATGGATATTGCCTCAAATACCCCATTTGCTCACACAACAAAACAGATTCTTCACAGCCAGCTCAAAACTTTAAATCTGGCTGCATGGCAAATCAACTAAACATCCAACCAGCTCCTCTTTCACAAGCAGTTCTGGATGTTATTCTGGAAGCCAGGAGGCCAAGCACCAGGAAAGCTTATTCGGACAAATGGAAAAGGTTTTGTGCCTGGAACCAAGCTAAAGACCAAGACACAATTCAACTTCACATGCCTCACATTCTACAGTATTTAGCTGAGATGTTGCACAAAGGACTTTCCTTTTCCTCAGTTAAAATCCATGCTTCAGCTATTTCAGCTAACTACAACATGGATCCACCTTTATTTTCACATCCTCTTCTAAGGCAGTTCCTCAGAGGGGCAAAAAACATTAGACCACCACTGAGAAGTCCAGTCCTTGGCTGGGCAGTTTGTCTCCTGGGAGGCCTTCTAGACCGGGGGAGGAGTGGGCTGAAGGCCTTGATGCCTTTCTTATAAATTGTCTTAGCTGGGAAGTTCCTCTGGAACTTTGGGATTGGAGAGACAAGATGCTTCAGGTCTTGAAGCTCTTTCCCTTTCTGCTGGAGAGATTTGAAAAGATCAGCCACCTTAGCACCAAAAAGGGCCAAATGGTCCAAAGGGGGGGCATCCAGGAGCTTGGCTCTGAAGTCATCAGGGAGGGGCTGCACACGTAGCCAGGAATATCTTCTTAGCACAGATGTTGATACAGCTGACCTAGCTGAGGCCTCAGTTGCATTGTATGCGCACCCTGAGAGAGAGAGAGTGATCACTTGTGAGACAAGCCCGAGTAAGGAAGACACAGTTGCTTTAGCAGCACAGCTCTTTAGAAGCTTTGTCCAGAAGAGCCAGAGAGTACTTGGCCATGTGAGACTGGTAATTTGTTGCCCTAAAAGCTAGGGTAGAAGAAGTAAAAATAATTTTTCCCCACCTTTCCATGGCTTTGCTGTCCTTATCTGCAGGCAAGGACAGTGGTAGTAGGGAGATGTTTGGATGCCCTGTCCGTAGAAATGGAAATAGTGCTGGGTCTGCTGGGGGCACTTGAATAGGAATTTATCTGAGTCAGGGACTTTGTGTAATCCGCCCATCGAGGAGCAGGTGATTGGGAATCTGAATTAATGGATGCCGCAGCAAATGCATGCAGGAAGGCAGAATGGACAGGTGGGATAGTTGATGGATTAGGTGATTCCATCTGAATCAGATCATAAAATCTTTTTTGTGCTTCAGACATGTATGAGCATTCCAACTTGTTCTCACCTCAGGTTAACAGTGTCCCTGAAGGTTATGTCTTCCACTGGGGAGGCAGGCTCAGCAGAGGCCTCTTCAAGGGGCTCCATACCCCAGGGGGATGAAATGTGGGAAGAGTAGGGCAGGGAGTCCTCTGAGGAGTCAGACAGATATCTTCATGTTTCACTGTTGCAGTCATCACCTGTGGGTTATCCCTGCTGTGGTAGCCCTCGGCTGGCCAGAATTCCAGAGTCAGGTTTTTTCTGCGTCTGCTGTTGTCGCTTGCTGCCTGATGCCAGGTAGTCAGTGCTATAAAGGAAGGCAGCCGATGCCATTACATCAGTCTTTCTTGCTCTGGAACCCATAGCAGAAGCAGTTCGCAAGTGTGCCAGTTAGTCGCTACCAGGGTTTGAATTACAACTGAAAACATCTAAAGCTAAGTACCCCTTTGAGGATCCTTTTTTTCTTGCACTAACAGATGTCCGAAAAAGTTAACAGTTGTCTCACCTGTGGAAAGCAAATGCCATACAGAGACTTCATACAGCGTCACTTTAGGGCCAGACCACGACGTCCCCCATTGCTAGTTCTGTGCCCTCTTTAGCATAAGAGCCATTCGTCATAGAGCTCTTATTGTAGCCAGGTATTTTCATTCCAAAATGGCATCTGTCAGCCAATAATCCGTAGACATTCTGACAAAGAGTAAGGATAAAGAGAGAGAGTCTACATAAGGCTAAGCCTTCCAACAACTCTACTGCTAAGTAGGTCATCAGTTCTCCGTAATTCAGTGAGGTGCCTTTGCAGCCCCTGATGCCCAAATCAGTGCCTTCACAGGCCTCTACTGAGACCCTTTCAAAGTCAGGTATACTGCAGAAATCTTCGTCTTCCGAGCCTTTGGTTGTCTGCATTGGTTGGATCCAGAGCAGCCATGCAGACACCAGCTTCTGAGGAGGTTTTTCGCACTACCGAATCTAGACAAAAAATGATGTCTGCTCCGACTACTGTTTCTCTCAGACTGTTGGATACTCTTAGACCTTGAGGCAAGGCCACTCCTAGGAAGTCCACCTCTAGCCACCATTTTATCCCTGCTCCACTGCCACTCCTAGGAAGTCTACCTCTAGCCACCATTTTACCCCTGCTCCACCACCCCAAGCTCAAATGCTTAAAATGGCACAGGATCTTATCACCCTTATCAGGGGTAGTCAGGCCATTCCTTCTAAAAGGAAGAGACCTTTTTCCTGAAATACTAACAGAACAGGATTCTTAGGAATCTGAATATTCAGAGTTTGAAGCGGAACAACCTCTGACTGCTTATGAGGATTCAAGTGCAGAGGACTTCATTCCTTCTGCCTCCCCACCAGAAGAGATTTCCTTTGGGGGAACTCTTCACACCCTCAGGGAACATTTTCACTGGGAATCTCAGGACTTCCCTCAGTCTAAGAAAATAATAAGAGTTTCTAGACCTGCCCCAGCACAGACCCTTGGCCATCATTGCAATCTTAGAGGTGGTTGATTATGTCTACCATGAATCCAGCTCAACTCCTGATGCCCTCCCACCTGCTCCCAGAAAACCTGGCGGGTGTTAGGGTACCAAATTCTCACAAATACCTGTACAGAAATCCTACTGCAGACCCGGAGGTCATTACACAGGGACCTAAAGGAGCTGAGGCTAGTTCTGCAAAGAATCCTGATGTTCCTCATGTTTCACTGTTGCAGTCATCACATTTGGGTTATCCTGCCAGGAGTAGCCCTCAGTCGGCCCGAATACCAGAGGCTTAGTATTTCTGCGTCAGTTGCTGTCACTCCAGGACTGACGTCAGGTCGTCAATGTTATAAAAACAGGCAGCCGACGCCATTACATCAGTCTTTCTTGCCAAGGAGCCTGAAGCAGAAGTAGTTTGCATGAGTGCCGGTCGGCCGCTACCTGAGGTTTCATTTCCGAATTGAAGTCCTCTGAAGCTAAGTACCCCGTTGGGGAGCCTTTTTTTTTGCTCTAACCGAGGTCAGAAAAAGTTAACAATTGTCTCGCCTGTGGAAAGCAAAGACTATACCAAGACTTCCATTCTTGCTTTGTCACCTGTTTAGGCCCAGACCACGACATCCCCCGCTGTCGCTTTTGTGCTTTGTTCAACGCTAGAACTATACATCGTCAGGCCCTTATTGTAGCTAGATTTTTTTTTCACACTCAGTCCTCTAATTCCGGTATGGCTTCAGTAAGCCATCCGACTACTTATCTTCCGAAAAAACATAAGGATAAAGACAGACAGACTGCACAGGTCCAAAACTGCCGACAACACTTCTGTTAAGCTAGTCGTCATTTCTCCAGTCCTCAGTGAGGTGCTTTTGCAGCCCCTGACGCCCAGTTCTGTGGATTCGCACGCCGCTACCAAGACCCTTTCGGAGATTCTGTGAGACTCTTCTTTGACTAAGGCTC
The DNA here is from genome assembly GCF_019279795.1 of Protopterus annectens. Classification (NCBI taxonomy): domain Eukaryota; kingdom Metazoa; phylum Chordata; order Ceratodontiformes; family Protopteridae; genus Protopterus; species Protopterus annectens. The sequence continues at coordinate 668,810,208 of NC_056747.1, read as the reverse complement.
CTACAGATGTCTCTACCTTGGATGGGTCTGGAGCCGCTGAGAAGGCACCGGCTTCTGAGGAAGTACTTCGCTCTACCGATACTCGACACAGACCGACTTCTTACGCATCTTCAGTTCTTTCTAAAACCAAGTTTCTAAGGCCCAGGGTACGAACCACACCCAAAAAACAGACAATCCAAGTTCAAGCACCTATTTCCTTGCCTCAGTCTCAAGTGCTTAAAATGGCGGATTCTGATGCAGTGGAATCCATCCCTTCAGCCTCTCCAACCGAGGACTTTTCCTTTGAGGAAACCCTACATACTTTACGGGAGCATGTCCAATGGGAATGTCAGGATTATCCTTAGTCTAGAAAGACTCTGAATTCTTAGATCTACCACAGCACAGACCTCTGGCCATTCCTCCTGTCCTGGATGTTGTGGATGATGTTTTCATGGAATCCAGTCTGACTCCTCAGACCCTCCCTGTCCTGCTCCCAGGAAACCTGACCTGTATTAGAGTCCCTGACTCTCACAAATTTCTTTTCAAAAATCCTACTGCTGACCCTGAGGTCATCTCTCAAGGACCTAAAGGAATCAAAGCAACCTCAGCTAAGAATCCCACCCTCTCAGATAGGGATTCCAGAGCATCAGACAGACGAGGTAAAAAAAGTATGCATCTCTGCTATTCTTGCTCTTAGAGCATTAAATTGTCAGTTCCACATGCTGAAATGTCAGCAACATTCCATGGACCTCCTCAAACAAGAAATATCATTTCCTACTTGTGCAAAGTTACAAGAGTTAATTCATTCTGCAAGTCAAGTAACTAAGTACACCTTACAATGTGGTTTTGACACTCTAGAAGCATCTTGCAGGGCAGCAGTCACCGGTTCTGTAATTAGAAGGCATGCTTGGCTTAAGGAACAGACCTTGCCAGACCATGTCGAATCCAAATTATTGGACGCACCCTTGAAAAAAGACAATTTATTTGGCACCAAGGCAGAAGAGGTCTTAAAAAGATGGAAGAAAAGCTAAATCTGTGCAGACAGACTTCTTACAGGTCCAGCCACCGAGGTTCCAAGCACTGGTCCATTCCTGCCTGCCCCCACGGAGAGTTCAGCTCAGACCCAGGGGAAGCAGACCCCCCCCCCCCAGACAACAGTCCCAGAGAATGCAGAGATCTAAGGAATGGAGTTCCTCCTCTTCAAAAATAGGGAGTGCAAAGCTACCACCTTATGGTAAGAACTCACAATGACTTTACACTTCCACCCCTCCCTCTGCCCACCTGCTCGTGCCCCTAGAAGGAGAATTCTCCTTCCATGCAAGCAACTGGGCCACCATTACCAACCTAGTGTCCCAGGGATACAAATTTTATTTCCACACTCTGCCAACCCCAAAAGGGTTCCCAGATCTTCCTCCAAACCAATGGGCAGAGTATAGAGCATGTTCCTGCAGAACAGATAGGCCAAGGTTTCTACTCCAGACTCTTCCTGGTACCCAGAAAAGAGGACACATGGCGCCCCAGCCTCTATCTATCCATTCTAAACACCTTTCTGGTGATACCAAAATTCAAAATGCTCACCCTCCAGCAGCTTCTACCTATGCTTTCCAAGGATGCTTGGTTAGCCACCCTAGACCTAAAAGAGGCCTACCTACACATCCCAATCAGGGAATCATGCAGGAAGTACCTATGTTTCAGGGCAGGATCTATGCACTTTCAGTTCTCTGCGCTTCCCTTTGGCTTATCCACTGCTCCCAGAGTTTTCACAAAATGTCTGGCTCCCGCCATTGCTTTTTGCTGACAAAGAAATATTCAAATTTACCCATACTTAGACGACTGCCTGATGCAGGCAGACAGAAAAGGCTGCTTCAGCATCTGACCTTTGTAAAGGACCTACTGACCTCCCTGGAGTGTACAATCAATGAAAATAAATCAAATCTAGTCCCCACACAAAAATTTGTATTCCTGGGAGCAAGCCTGGACACAGCATCCCTGATGGTATTCCTTACTCCAGAAAAACAAGCCTACCTGACAGGCTACTTCTTTCAACTAGCCACCAGAACTAAGTTATCCGCAAGGAAAATCCTGAAAGCTCTAGGGTTCATGCCTCTTGCATTCTACTCATTCCATATGCCAGACTGCATGTGAGGAAACTACAATGGTACCTAAAAAGCCTTTGGTGTCAGCACTCTCAAGACCTAGAAACTTATACCAATGATACCTTGTCTAAGGAAAGATTTTCTTTGGTGGGCAGCAGCATGCAACCACAACAAGGGACTTCCCTTCTCACAACCCCAAGCCACCCAGGCCCTCACCACAAATGCATCAGACTATGCTTGGGGTGCTCACCTGGATGTCAGGTGCATTCAGGGCCAGTGGAGCCCAAATCAAATACATCTGCATATCAACCTAAAAGAGATGTTAGCTGTTCAGCACGCACTGACAGCTTTCAGACCCCTACTCTCCCTGGGGCCTTTACTGATGAAAACAGACAACACCACAGTGATGTGGTATATCAACAAGCAGAGAGAGACTCACTCTTATCCTGTCTGCAGGCTCGCCATGACCCTTTGGCACACAGCTTCAGCCATGCAACTACACCTGTTAGCACAGTTCCTGCCAGGCTGTCTAAACACAGTGGCTGACCACTTAAACAGAAACCTGCTAGACTCACATGAGTGACAGCTAGACCTCAGAACCTTCACCCTTGTAACCCAGAAATGGGGCACCCCAAAAGTAGACCTCTTTGCCTCCCACTACAATCATCAGCTCAGCAGATTCTGCACCAGGGAACCTCACAGTAAGGCCTAGAAAGTGGATGCTCTATCCTTCCAGTGGGTAAACCTCTCTGTCTATGCATTTCCCCCCTCTACCACTCATGTTAAGGGTACTGCACAAAATAAGGGAGGAAAACCAAGGGCAGTCCTGATTGCCCCAGACTGGCACCCCAGCACTGGTACCCACTGCTGCACAGCCTGTCACACTTGCCACCATGGCACCTACCTTAGATCCCAACACTCCTGACCCAGAGGAATGGAGACTTCATGCATCCCCAATTGCAGACCCTCAACCTGACAGCCTGGTTTATTCCCTGATCTCTCCTCAAGCTGCCAGTCTAAGCAAACCAGTTCTAGATGTTATATGTGAGGCCAGACGCCCCAGTACTAGAAAATCCTATGCTGACAAGTGGAAAAGATTTTGCACCCGTATTCAGGCTAAGAGAGCCGGAACAGCACAGCCCTCCCTGCCTCTCATTCTGAATTACCTGGCAGACCGACTACATAGGGGTCTATCCTTCTCTTCTATTAAAGTTCATGTCTCAGCCATCTCTGCTCATTTCAGCACAGAGCTACCGCTATTCTCACACCCTCTTATCAAGCAGTTCCTAAGAGGGGCTGACAACTTAAGGCCACCCAAAAGAGCTCCTACCCCAGCCTGGGACCTTAACTTTGTGTTGGAAAAGCTCACCTGCCCCCCTTTGAACCTGCAGCTTCAGCAGAGTTAAATTTTCTCTCTTGGAAGGCAGCTTTGCTTCTGGCCATCACTTCCACTAGAAGAGTATCAGAGCTAAAATCACTTATGGCTGTGAAACCCTTCATCACTTTCCATGCTGACAGGGTCTCCCTCAGGACTAACCCATCCTTCATGCCTAAAGTGGTGTCCAGTGTGGCCCTCAACCAATCCATTCATTTGCCCACCTTTTTCCCTAACCCACAAAACAAGGGGGAAAGGATTCTACACTCTCTAGATGTGCGGAGACCGCTCAGATTCTACCTGGACAGTATTAAATCTTTTAGAAAAACTGATCAATTGCTAGTCAGTTTTGCTGCAGGAGCAGTGGGCAAGGCCATATCCAAACAATCAATCTGCAAATGGATAGCACACTGCATCCATTTCTGCTACAAACAGCATGGGAAACCATCCCCAAAGGGGGTCAGGACACATTCCACCAGAGCAGCCTCCACCTCTGCAGCTTTTCTCAGAGGAGTCCCCACCAGGGACATCCTGGAGACTGCAACATGGACATCTGTTCATACCTTCACCAAGCATTACCACCTGCCTGTCTTCTCCAAATCCAGGGCAGGCCTTGCCACCGCAGTCTTGCAGGGCATTCTGGCTAGCAGCCCCCAGTCTTCTTGACTGCCTCCACCCTTTTCTTCAACTTTGGGAATCAACCCAAATGTGATGACTGCAACAGTGAAACATGAACATAGTACAGTTGTGTACAGTTACCATAAATGTAGATGTTCGAGTGTATTCACTGTTGCAGTCCTGGTTTCCCTCCCTCCATCCCCCTTGTCTCTCTGTCTCCTTACAAGGAAATTTTGGTATTTACTTTTTACTGGTGGTGTTCCTCCAGCATAACCTAGCTCCCTACTGGGGGCTCCTGACAGGCAAGAAAAACTGATGTAATGGCGTTGACGGTCTGTTTTTATACCACTGACGACCTGATGTCAATCCTGGAGCGACAGCAACCGACGCAGAAATACTAAGCCTCGGGCCAACTGAGGGCTACCCTGGCAGGATAACCCAAATGTGGTGACTGCAACAGTGAATACACTCAAACATCTACATTTATGTTAAGTGTAAACAACTGTACTTTCCTTCTGCCAAGGACTCCAGAGCTCTGGACAGATGGAGTAAAAAAGTACTCTGCAACCCTGGCTATCAGAGCACTCAACTGTCAGTTCCACATATTAAAATATCAACAACACACTTTGGAACTATTAAAACTAAAGATTTCAACCTTTACTGACTATGCCAATTCGAAAAAGTTAGCAGATTTACTGCACTCTACTTGTCAAGTGGCAAAACGCTTATTAAACTGTGGATGTGATGTCCTAGATGCCTCATGCAGCAGTGTCAAGATCTGTCATTAGGAGGCCTACATGGTTGAAGGAAGGACCTCTTCCTGATCATGTCAAATCTAAATCACTTAATGCACCCTTGGATAAGGGCCACTTGTTTGGAGTAAATGCAGAAGAGGTGCTTAAAAAGATGGAAGACAAAGCAAAATATATGCAAACAGTAAAAGACTTCCTTCAGATACAACCTCCTAGGTTCAGCAGGAATTTTCCCACAAAACACTGTACTTTTCCTGCACCTAGCAGAGAGGGGCAAGGCAGTTTGCAAAGAAAAGCTCCTCAAGGACCTCCTCTTTGTCAAAACCGTCCTAACCTCTTTTAGGGTACACTACCAACGAGAAGAAATCAAGGCAAACACCCTCCAGGAGGATCATTTTCTTGGGAACACTGCACGACACAGCATCCCAAATGGCCTTCCTATCTCCAGAAAAGCAGAGATTCCTGCCTCTCTCTTTTACAAAGCTGGCTTCCACAAGTCACCTCACTATGAGGAAGTTCCTGCAAGCCTTGAGGTACATGGCATCTTGCATCTTTCTAATCCCTTTGGCCAGTCTTCACATGAGAAAACTTCAGTGTTACCTAAAAAAACCTTTGGTGTCAGCATTCTCAACCCCTAGAGACCTATCTTCCTCGGATCCCCTGTATAAAGGCCGAGTTTCTGTGGTGGGCAGGGGCCTGTGCCCAGAACAAGGGTCTTCCGTTCACCCACCGCCCAACCGGGCAGACCATTACCACCGACACCTCAGAAATAGCTTGGGGAGCTCACCTAGAAGGCAGATGCACCCAAGATTTTTGGGATGCCCAGCACCTTCCTTTACACATCAGCCAGAAGGAAATGATGGTAGTACAAAAGGCTCTGACAGCCTTCAAACCCCATCTCAAGCCAGAGTTTTTCTGTATCAAAACGGACAACACCACAGTTATGTGGTACATCAGTAAACAGGGAGGGGACCCAATCTTACCCTCTGTGCAGGTTAGCTATGAACCTCTGGCTAACAGCCTCTTCCATGGGGCTACACTTGATAGCCCAATACCTACCATACCAGGAATTAACAACACCCTGGCAGACCACTTGAGCAGAAACTTGCTGGACCCCCACCAAAAGGCAGCTCCACAAAAAAAAAAATAATTTTACAAATCACTCAGACATGGGGAACTCCAGAGGTGGATCTCTTTGCTTCGCACCTCAACCATCAGCTGAAAAAATTCTGAACCAGGGAGTATCACCACCTAGCGTGGAAGTTGGATGCCTTGACCTTCCCCTGGAACACCCTCTTGGTACTGATCAAAATAAGGGAGGAGAGACCAAAGGCCATCCTCCTTGCTCTAGACTGGCTCAGACAACATTGGTACCCTTTACTGCGCAGTCTAACCTTACAGCCTCCCGGGCAGCTTCCCTTGATCTCAGACCTCTTAACTCAGGTGGGGGGGTGGATGCTGCTCCTAGACTTGCCGACTCTTAAACTATCAGCATGGCTAATACTTTAAAGACAAACAAGAGGCCCCTGTTAAGCAAACCAGGCCTAGACATTATAATAGAGGCCAGAAGGTCCAGCGCCAGAAAACATTACGCAGGGAAATAGAAAAGATTCTGCTCCTGGAGCCAGTCCAGAGGGCCAATACCTCACAACCTTCCATCCCTCTTATCCTGGACTACCTAGAGAAGCTATTTAATAGTGGCCTCTCCTTCTCCTCTATTAAAATCCACACCTCAGCCATTTCAGCTCATTTTGATACAGAACAGCCATCCTTTGATTAAACAGATGTTCTTCGTCTTCCCTTGCTGCAGTCCTGACAATTGTGTGTCCTAGTCAGTCCGAATACCAGGGATAGAAGAAGTAGTATAAGGCTCATGGCGCTCATGGCCTTACACTGGCGATCAATGCGTCATGCTACACGCATGACCACGGCGATTTCTTTTTTGCCGTTTTGCAGAAGTCCGAGAAGCAGTTATGAGTGCAGGTTGATGCCAGGTTGGTTTCCACAGACGAGTTTCAGACCGAATACAGAGTTGGCTAAGTAATGGCTGCTTACATTTTTGATTTTTTTCTTTTTTTCTAAGTGAATAATTTAACCGGATGTCAGAAAAGGAATAACTGTATTTCTTGTGGGGGCTGTATACCCGCGTTTTATATCTGATCACGTGATTGTGTGTAGGGCCCTTGTTGTTGGTTGTTGTTGGTTGCGCACTATTAAGAGGCAAGCATTATTTTAAGAGGGAGTAAGTGGAGGTTTAGTGTTTGTGAGCGTTGTAATTTTAGGCGTTGCGGCCTCACTATGCACTCGGATGACGCAAGGAAGAAGATCAAAGAAAAGTGAGGAACAAGGGTGAAGAGGAGGGTCTCCGAACGGCAGTCCCGGACGTCTCAGGGCCCCAGGGCTCTTGAGGAGGAGTCTTCAGGGAGGAGTCTCTGGCTCAGGCTCAGGCCCGGATACTTTAGGAGAGGTCTCAGGCAGGTGGGAGGGGCAGGGGACTGTTCTTCCTCTCTCCAACTCAGGTAGTTGTTTCTGTCCTCTGTTGCCAAGGCTTCTTTTGCCTCTCCTTCTGTCCACAGCCCTTTCGGGTAGGGCTCTTCTAGCTTGCTATCTATATAGGTGATATGCTTAAATAGCATTAGAGAGGCTCTGTATGATTAGAGGTTGATTGCCCTCCTGATAAGGCCTCTAGGTGGAACAGGAGTTTGATAGTTTTGAACAGTGTTCACAGGCTTCAGAGTCTTCTGTGGAAGACTGGAGTGAACAGTGTTCTGGGCTTCAGAGTCTTCTGTGGATCTCACCTGATCAGCATCCCTGAGATTCTGATTCTTTTGGACCTTCTTTCACTCCTTCAGGCTTCTCCTCTGACTCAGAGAAATTTTCAACTCTTGCAATTCCATGAGGAGCACTTTAGGCTTTCTCTGAAGAAGTTATGACCCTTAGGAGGCTTAGGTTGTTGAATACTGTTTTGCTTTATCACTGCAGCCCTTTCTGATTCCTTGAACCCTTTGCCCTGGTCTCTGATATAGGTTTTGCCCTATAGGTATGCTAGAGCCTGGTCCCTTTTCAGATATAGGGGTTAAGGGCCCAGAAGTTGTTAGGGGGCCGTTTTTCATAAGCCTGAGAAACTGTGAGTCCCTGTCCTATAGGTGGGAAACTGTTTCTCAGGGCCTAAAGGTACCCAAGCTTCTGTGTATAAAAATCCTGCCTAGCCATAAGAGGCAATGAATTGTCTTCCACTTTCAGAAATGATATACTTTGGAAACTCTTTTTATATGCTGAAATAAGGTGAATTATCTGCTTGAACAATTGAATTATAAAGATTCACAGTGAGTGCTAAGGTGGTCTTGTTAAGTGAAGGTATTGAGTGGTAAGAGTGTCTGGGGTGGGTTCATGTGTCTCTTGAAGGTGGTGCATGCTTCTTTGCCCAGTGGTTTAGGCATGCACTGCTGAAGGATTTTGGATGCTCTGCTACTGTGACATGTTTGGAGGAACATGCATTAGCTGAGGCATTTTATTTAAAATGGAATGTGAAGCAGAGTATTAAGAATGCTCCTTTGCAGTCTGCCCATGTTTTTGGTTGCCTGGAAATTGCAGCGCTAAGGAAAATTAGTAGCTTAAGTTTTCAGTGCAGGTGGAGGGGTCGGGTTTAGACGTGTAGGGCTAGGGCAGGGTTCCCTGCTCCCCTAGATCAGACAGTTCATCTGCTCAGTGGTTCCTCAGTAGGCAGTAGGTCCCAGCGATCAGTAGCAGACCTTCACCTCAGGGTTCAGCTGCTCTTGGGGTCAGACAGTTCCTTTGCTCCTTCGAAGGGTGACCAATTTTTTCAGAAGAGCTGGGACAAGACAGAAAGATGGGAGCTTTTCACATCATGCCACAGGACTCGTTTATTCAAATTTACCCTAAGGAGGATCATTCCACTTGATGCCCCTTCAAAGTTTAATCACTCAACACAGAAAGGTGCTGGAAGAGATTCAAAGGCTTTCAAGAGATTCCTCCTCCACAAAGTATCCCAAAGAAAGTCCCTGTTTCAGTTCCTCCTCCACACAAAAAGGATTCTCACAAGCTAGTCATTTAGAAGGGGTATCTATTATTCTCAATTTGGACATCAGAAGACCTCATATTTGACATACCCTGTTCCAAGTTGACTCTGCTGGGCAAGCGCCACTGATGGGCTTTTGGATTGCCTATTTACTTGTCTTCAAAGGAAGCTTTGGCTGTTCCTTCATAGTTTGGGCCGTTGATCACGGATCTGCACTTGAGTTGCAAGGATCATTCATTGCATGTGAGGATTAGTCCAAGTGGTTTCAGTATTCCGCTGGCTCCAGTGATGAGTTACTTTCTGCTTTCTTTGCATTCAGATTATCATTATCCAGTTCTCTTCTGTGATCAAGTCCAATCTAAGGAAGAGTATTCAGCAGCGCTTCTGCAGCTCCAGTGATAGCTTATAGCAGGCTTCAAGGCATTCTAATGGAACCTTAATTGAGTCCAGGAATGATTCCAGTAATCTGCTTGCATGCTTCACAGCATCTGACAGATAGGCAGCTCCTGCTACAATGCCTTGGGTCTTCCCGATCTTCCATCAAGTCCAGTCACTTTTACTCTCCCGACATGTCTCAAGAGTCTGTGAGGCTTCTTACAACAGCAATTCACCCTTTTAACATCAACAATCAAAGGAGTCACAATGTTTGCTTCCATCATGGATCTCACACATTGGGAAGCTGGATGTGGACAGTCCAAAATATGGATTGTGCTTCAAAAGGAATTCTTGTGGTGCTCAGGAATGCAAAACTGCAAATGATCCTCTGTGAATGGCTCAGGCCAAGTCAGTATGGACACATTCCTCTGTGGACGCCAATTCTGTGGCATCAATAAAAAAGTGTGGAAAAGAAGGGTTCACCTGGAATCAGGATAGTCACTAAACAGACAAGTTGCAAGAGACCCGGCTGTCAGATGTTGAGCAACACATACAGATAGCTAATCTTGCCAGGCAGGTGTTGATTCTGATGAAGTGTTACTACTCATGTGGTTTTTCTTCAATCAACAACAAGGGAGATATATCAACATGCAGGCAATGTTAGCAGTCCTCAGGGCAACAATGATGGCGTTCAAGAAAGTTCATTCTTCCAGACAACAGTATTGATTCTTCCAGACAACAAGCATTTCATGTGGTAAATCAACAAGCCTGGCAAACACATTCTGATCCTCTATTTCGGTGCTAATTGATCATCCTGGAAGACAGATAAGGTAGCACGGCGGAGCTTCAGGCACACTAAACCACAGAACACCAGACATAGTATTGATCATCACAGCAGTGAAGTGGGGGCTCCATGTATTTCATGAAACAACTTTCTCATGGGAACACCAAGCTGACAGTGTGGAGGGAAAACTAAATTCAATTGCAGCCTTTCTCACTCTACCACCAGCTGCTCTAGTATTGGACAAAGGGGATGCTCACCACTTTCACCCCTTGGACCAAGGATGTTTCAGCCCAGCTCCAGTACCTCTCTATGCCTTTCTTGTAAGACCCTTTCTTCCAAAGGTATTACTAAAGGCTGATCAGGACAGGCCAGGATGATTTTGATAGCTCTGTTTGGCCTGCGGTTCTTCTCATCTTCTCCTCTAAAGTGCTTGTAGTTTCCATCTCATGAAAGCGCTTTCTCTGATTCCTCATCTGTTGGTCTCAATTTCAATGAGAATTACAGCAATGTTAAGCTTCAATCTCTGAAAGTACATGGTTGGCATATTCTTCTATGAGAAGTTTTGGCAGGTCTCAGAGCTTTTAATGAGTTATTTTCAGAGCCTAATTAGCTAGAACTGGACAAAGATTTGACCTTAATTTGCCGAAGGGATTTCTCCATCTTATTGGAATTATTGGACAAAGGATTGTCCTCTTTATCCTCCTAATTGACAAAACTTGTTGTCCTCACTTTACTGAGATTTATTGGGCAAAGAAGCTTTATACCATCTTTGGAGCCTCCCATTTGTGTGGGACTATGATTTAAGCAGTTTCAAAGAGCTTCTGGCTGAACCTTTGAGCTGACAATTCTGCCCTGTTGAAACTTAGACTACAACCTTTTGTCCTGGAAAACTAATGGATCTCTTAAATTGTGTTGGAACTGCTTTGCTTTTCACCTGGCATATTAGCAGCTACTTTTGTATTGAAAGCTTTGTGATGGAGACTGCTTTTCTTTTGCCTTCCAACCTTCTAGGGTGGTTTTGTGTGACTAATCCTTCCTTTATGCCTAAGGTGGTTTCAATCCATTTTTTAATTACTACAGAATTTTCACTTTGTTCCTAATCAGTCCTTTGTACCAAAGGTTGGTTCTAGTGTGGCTTTGTAGAAATAATGGTTTTGCCTACGTTTTTGTTTGATCACTCAAGGTCTAGGATGATTAATTTTGCACACTTTATTTGTTATTTGGATTGTCAACAGGGTATTTGAGGCTGAAACAAACTATTTCTAGGTGGATTGGCTTTGTTGTTTCTTTTCCCATTCCATCACGGGCGAAGCCTTCATCAAAATTTTCTTATTCCCATCACTTTGGCTTGGTGCATACTGAAGCAGCCCATTAATCCAGGCAGTATACTTCCAGCTGATTAGGCCTCATCTCCAGGGCATACTGCCACAAGTACAGCCCTCTGCATATGGTTTAAGCTAAGGTAGGGCTGGAGAGCAGCTACTTTGAGTTCAGTGCATATGTTAGGTGAGCATTATTACCTGCCTATTTTTCACTTTGTACTTGCTGGTTGTGTAGAGCTGTTTTACAAAGGTGCTGCAGCAAGGGAAGACTTTGTACATGCTGCACATACCCTACCTTTTGGGGATTGTACTTAGGAACATGTTCCCCTTTTGTAAGGCAGAACTTATGGGCTACATCATGCTGTATATACCCATAAATCAGGGACTTCGAGGGTTGTACTTGCTGTTTTTCTTTCCGTCTGTGTACATGGCGTTTTCAGGGTGGTTGAGTAGGTGAGTACTGTATATTTGTCTTTTTGTATGACGGGCTGTTCAACACTGACATGTTTTTGGTGCTGGTTGTTTTGGCTTCCTCAGAGGGTCTTCTAATATGAGACTCCCCCAGAAGGCCACCCTCCCTAGCCTGGGACCTGAATTATGTTTTGGAAAAAATAACTTTACCACCCTTCAAACCTGCTGCTTCAGCAGAACTAGGATACCTCTCCCAGAAGACTGCTTTTCTCCTAGCTATCACCTCAGCCAGAATGGTTTCAGAACTTCAGGCACTGATGGCCATTAAGCCCTACATCATCTTCCATGCAGACAGGGTCTCCCTGAGGACTAATCCCTCCTTTATGCCCAAAATGGTATCCAGTGCAACTCTCAACCAGGCCATACATCTACCCACGTTCTTTCCTTACCATCAGAACAAGGGGGAAAGAATTCTGCACTCACTAGACATGCACAGACAGCTCAGATACTGTCTAGACCATAATAAACCCTTCAGGAAAACAGACCAACTACTTGTCAGCTTTGCCCCAGGGTCAGAGGGGAAGCCCATTTCCAAACAAACCATTTCAAAATGGATATCACACTGTATCCATTTCTGCTATAGATTGCATGGGAAACCCCACCCCTAAGTCTGTTCGAACCCATTCCACTAGGGCAGCCTCCACTTCCATTGCATTCCTCAGAGGAGTTCCCACCAGGGACATCCTGGAAGCTGCCACCTGGACTTCTGTCCATATCTTTACCAAGCATTACCACCTACCTCTATTTTCTAAGGCTAGGGCAGGGTTTGCCAGTGCAGTTCTGCAGGGCATGCTGACCCATTCCTAGGTCTCGTACTTATCCTTCCACCCTTCTCCTCAGCTTTGGGAATCCTCCCCCAGGTGATGACTGCAACAGTGAAACACAAAGAACATAGTACAGTTGTGTACATTTACTGTAAATGTAGATGTTTGAGTGTATTCACTGTTGCAGTCCTGGTTTCCCACCCTCCTTCCCCCTTATATCTTCATTCTTTAGGGAGACATAAGTTTCTAATGGTGCCTTTTAGCCACCAGGGCCACCTTTACCGTATTTACTTGGGCCTCTGACTGGTTAGGGCAAGAAAAACTGATATAATGGCGTCGGCTGCCTTCCTTTATAGCACTGACCACCTGATGTCAGGCAGCAATTAGCAGCAGCTGACGCATTTAACTCTGGTATTCAGGGTAGCCAAGGGCTACCACAGCAGGGATAAGCCCACAGGTGATGACTGCAGCAGTGAATACACTCATACATCTACATTTATGATAAGTGTACACAACTATACTTTCCTCCTCTGCAGGTTGGCGCTCAGTCCTTTCAGGTAAGGAAGGCCTAGGGCTGAGAAGATGTGGAGCCTCAGGGGTGAACTCGGAGGAAGGCCTGAGGGCCAAGAAAGCATTGTAGAGACTCTTGTTGAAGGCCTGCCAATCGGGTAAGGCCTCTGGTGCCGGAGAAATATGTCTAGTCTTTTGTTTTTCTTAGACCTAACTGGCATCTGGCTGACAGTAGGCCTGGAGGAAATCATTGGGATGTCGGATGCCGGGTCCAAAGCGCCCATCAAAGGAACTGGTCCCTCCCCCTGGCATCTGGAGCAGGCGCCGGTACATCCTCCCTGTACGTGTCGTCCGCTCTAGATTGTGCAGCCTCCTGAAAGGTGCCTGCTGTATCTGTAGTGATGGAAGCAGAGTCCTCAGCCAAGCTGATGGTGGCTACAGGTTGAGGAGTAGCAGAGGGAGGCACAGCGGAAGTAGTAGGCCTCACGGACTTGGCCCTCTTCCTTGGTGGTTTGGATGGGGCATCTGAGGTGGCTTCCATACCGAGAGCTGTCTGTCTTGGGTGCTGTTTCTCAAGGTATAAGTCGAGAGCCTGTAAGTGGCGGCGAAGAGTCTTGGAGACTAATGATTTACAAATGGCACAGTTTTTGTAATTGTGATACCTACCCAGACTAAAGAGACACTGGTCATTTGTGTCTTTATGGGGAATCTGATGACCACAGTTGCACTTACTCTTACCAGACATGAACAGACTATAAAAATACAAAAGGACTGAAGAAAAAGGCCCCAATGGGGTACTTTTCTTTAATGCAAAACGGATCTGACATCCGCAAGTAGCAGGAACACCTTGCGTACGGCTGGCAGCTGAAAAGGTGTTCTTCGTGTTTCACTGTTGCAGTCATCACACTTGGGGTTATCTTCCTGCAGGTACCCCTCAGTCGGCCCAAATACCAGAGTCTTGGGATTTCTGTGCCAGATGCTGTCACCTCTTCCATGACGTCAGGTCGTCAGGGGTATAGAACATGCAGCCGATGGCATTACATCAGCTTTTCTTGTCGTGTGGGAGCCCGAAGCAGTTCACAAGTGCCGGTCGGCCGCTACCTGAAATTTTCATTTTTCGAGTTTCAAACCTTAAATCTTCTAAAGCTAAGTACCCCATTGGGGATCCTTTTTTTGTGCTCTAACTGATGTCAGAAAAAAGTTAATTGTCTTGCCTGTGGAAAGCAAATACCTCGCAGAGATTTTCATTCTTACTGCGTCATTTGTTTAGGCCCAGATGACGTTCCTCACTGTAGATTTTGTGCCTTGTTTAACACCCGAACTATTCGTCGTCTGGCTTTCTGTCACTAAATTCTTTCGCTCTCGTTTTCCGTTTTCAGAAATGGCTTCCATAAACCATCCTACTGTCGATCTTCCAAAAAAAATAAGGATAAATACAGAGACAGACCGCATAGATCCAAAACTGACGACGCTTCTGTTAAGGTAGTCGCCAGTTCGCCGGTACTCAGTGAGGCACTTTTGCAGCCCCTGATACCCGCTTCTACAGATTCTCAGGCCTCTGCTGAGACCCATTTGGAGTCCGGTGTGTCACGAGATGCTTCTTAGACTATGAAACCTGCGGATGTCTCTACCTTGGATGAGTCCGGAGCCGCTATGCAAGCACCGGCTTCTGAGGGTATATTCCGACCTTCCGATGTTCGCATTAAACAGACAGCCTCATTTTTGACTAAAAATACAGAGTTTCTCAGGCCCAGAGTTCGCACTACGCCTAGAAAACCAATGACCAAGCGCATGCTCAAGCTCCCTTGCCACAGAAGCAAATGCTTAGAATGGCTGAAGACCTTATATCTTTAATTAGGGAAAGTCAACCTTCCCCCTCTAAAAGGCAAAGGTATGATTTCCCTTCTGATTCTACAGACCATGAGTCAGATGACTCTGATCCCTCTGATTACCAGGACGTGCCATTATCTACCTATGAGGATTCAGATGCAGAGGATTCCATACCCTCAGCCTCCCCTCCAGAGGACTTTTCTTTTGGTGAAACCTTTCATACTTTGAGGGCATTTCCACTGGGAATGCCAGGGCTACCCTCAGTCAAAAAAGAGACTCCGAGAATTTTTAGACTTGCCTCAGCACAGGCCTCTAGGTATACCCCCTGTCCTGGACATTGTAGATGTCTTCATGGAATCCAGTCTTATTCCTAATACTTTGCCATCAGCTCCTAGAAAGCCTGACGGGTACTACAGAGTACCTGACTCTCTCAAATTTCTCTCTAAGAATCCCACTGCAGATCCAGAGACCATTTCCCAGGGACCTAAAGGCATTAAGGCTACTACATCCAAAAACCCTACCCCTTCGGACAGGGATTCTAGAGCTTTAGACAGATGTGGTAAAAAGGTATATACCTCTGGAACTCTTGCCATCAGGGCTTTAAATTGCCAGTTTCACATGTTGAAGTACCAGCAGCATATTATGGAACTAATTAAACAAAAAGTGTTGTTGCTTCCAGATTGTGCAGAAAATAAAGATTTACAATAGTTAATGCATTCTACAAACCAAGTTAGTAAACATACTTTGTAATGTGGTTTTTGATGCCTTAGAAGCATCTTGCAGGACTGCTGTCATTGGGGCTGTACTGAGAAGGCATGTTTGGCTGAAGGAGCAATTATTGCCAGACCATGTCAAAGTAAAATTACTAGATGCTCCATTAAACCAGGAAAGGTTGTTTGGCACAAAAGCAGAAGAAGTTCTTAAAAAGATGGAGGAAAAAGCTAAATCTGTTCAAGCTGTTAAAGATTTCTTACAGGTGCAGCCACCTAGATTCAGTAGGCATTGGCCTTCTAAAAACTGGTCCTTTCCAGTCCCTCCCAGGCATTCTCAGTCCAAACCCAGGGGTAACAGGCCACCAAGACTACAGTCTCCAGGGTATGCAGAGATCTAAACAATGGAGTGCTCCCTCCTCTAAAACAGGGAGTGGTAAGCCAACCCCTTATGGAAAAAGTTCACAATGACTTGTCTATCTTCCTTCCCAGCAAAGCCCAAGTACTTCCAACCCTAGGAGGAAAACTCACCCCGCATGCTCAAAATTGGATGTCCATTATCCAGGACCGATGGGTCCTAAACATTGTATCCCAGGGATACAGATTCTACTTCCACTCACTGCCAACCCCAAGCGAGTTGCCAGACCTTCCTCCAAACCAGTTAGCAGAGGCTCAAAAGCAAGTACTTTCTCTTCTCAGTATCAGGGCTATTCAGCCTGTGCCAGTTGAGCAAATGGGACAGGGTTTCTACTCCAGACTATTCCTGGTGCCCAGAAAAGAGGGTTCTTGGTGCCTTATCATAGATCTGTCAATTCTCAGCACCTTCCCGGTGGTCCCAAAATTCAAAATGTTGACTCTGCAACAGCTTCTTCCTATGTTAGCCAAGGACACCTGGCTAGTCACCCTAGACTTAAAAGAAGCTTATCTGCACATCCCCATAAGGGAATCTTGCAGGAAATATCTACGCTTCAGGGCAGGCTGTATGCGCTATCAGTTCTCTGCACTTCCCTTTGGTTTATCTACTGCTCCCAGGGTATTCGCAAAGTGCCTGTTTCCAGCCATTGCATACTGCAGGCAGAGAAATATTCAAATTTACCCATACTTGGACGATTGCCTGATTCAGGGGGACAGTCAGGAATTGCTATTTCAGCACCTGGCATTTGTAAAGAGACTTCTAACTACTTTGGGGGGGGGGGGTACACCATCAATGAAAAGCAATCACAACTGGTGCTCAACCGAAAGATTGTATTCCTGGGAGCAAGCTTGAACACGACTTCCCAGATGACATTCCTCTCTCCAGAAAAACAGACTTACTTGACAAACTACTTCAAACTAATGATCACCAAAACCCAGCTATCTGCAAGAGAAATACTGCCACCCCTAGGGTTCATGGCCTCATGCATTCTACTAATTCTGTATGCAAGACTGCATATGACGAAACTTCAGTGGTACTTAAGTCTCTGGTGTCAACATTCTCAGGACCTGGAAACACTGATACCGTGTCTAAGGGCAGAATTCCTTTGGTGGACAGAGGCAAGCAGCCACAACAAGGGACTTCCTTTTCACCCATCCCCTTACCGCCCAAACACTGACAACAGACGCATCAGACTAGGCATGGGGGCTCACATGGCAGGCAAATGCATTCAAGGCAAATGGAGCCCAGAACAAATTCCCCTGCATATCAATCAAAAAGAAATGTTAGCTGTACAGAATGCTCTGACAGCCTTCAAATACCTTATCCTTCCAGGACAACTGATAAGACAACACCACAGTTATGTGGCACATAAACAAGCATGGGGGAACTCATTCCTACCCTCTCTGCAGGTTAGCCATAGCCCTTTGAAACACAGCCCTGAGCAACCAAGTGCACCTGCAAGCTCAATTCCTGCCGGGCAAACAAAATTCACTGGCAGACTACTTAAGCAGAAGTCTGCTGGACCCACACAAGTGGAAGCTGGAACCCAACTCATTCAAACTTCTAATCCACAGGTGGGGGACTCCAGAGGTGGACCTCTTTGCCTCCCCCCAAAACCATCAATTGAGCAAATTTTGCAACAGAAATCCCCACAGCCAAGCATGGAAAGTGGATACCCTATCCTTTACATGGGAAAACCTCTCAATTTATGCCTTTCCCTCTCTGCCCCTCCTCTCAAAAGTACTACTCAACATCAAACAGGACAGGCCAAGGACAGTCCTTATTGCCCCAGACTGGCCACGCCAGCACTGGTACCCACTCCTACGCAGTCTGACAGCAATGCCGGTTTACCTTCATATCGTTGATCCCAATATGGGCGAAACAGCTTCCGCTAATACCGAAGTGCGAACTTCTCCAACGTCGAATTCCACATAACTGAACGGCAAAACCTTGCCCCCTTTTTGACTCATGGTAGCATTGGTGTGGAGGTGTGGCGCGGCCAGAAATGTCTTATTTCGACCTTCTAAAAGTTTTGCGGTTTTGGTTTCACTGAAACGGTTCGATTAAGTGGTCGGTCGATCATGTGTGATCGATATGAAGGTAAACCAGCAGTGCCACCCTGGCACCTACATCAGACCCCCCCCCCGCTGTCCCAACAGGAGGGACAGATTTACATCTGCAGCTGCAAACCCTGAACCTTGCAGCCTGGCTTATCCCCTGAATACACCACCAGCAACCCTCAGCAAACAGGTGCTGGATGTCATCCTTGACGCCAGAAGGCGTAGTACTAGGAAATCTTATTCAGAAAAGTGGAAAAGATATTGTTCTTGGAGCCAGTCTCAAGGAAAGGACACAGCTGTGCCCACCTTACCTCAAATCCTAGATTACGTAGCAGAGCTACTCTGCAAAGGCCTGTCCTTCTCATCAGTTAAAATTCATGCCTCTGCCATCTCATTTCACTGCAATACTGAGCCCACCTCTATTTTCTCACCCTCTCATCAAAGAGTTCCTATGAGGAGCTACAATTTAACTTCCCAGAGAGGAGAGCTCCCACCCCTGCCTGGAACCTTAACTTTGTACTAGAGAAGCTCACGCTTCCCCCTTTTGAGCCCGCTGCTACAGCAGAGTTAAACTTCCTCTCTTGGAAAACAGCCTTACTTTTAACAATCACTTCAGCAAGAAGAGTGTCTGAGTTACAGGTACTAATGGGTGTGGAACCCTTCATTATTATCCATGTGGACAGGGTTTCCCTCAGGACGTGACACATCATTTATGCCTAAGGTGGTATCCAGTGTGGCTTTAAACCAATCCATCCATTTACCAACCTTTTTCCCTAATCCTCAGAATAAAGGGGAACGGATCCTGCACTCCGTGGACATGCACAAACAGCTCAGGTTCTACCTTGATAGAACTAAACCTTTCAGAAAATCGTACCAGCTGCTAGTCAGCTTCGTTACAGGGGCAAGAGGGCAAGGCCTTTTCAAAGCAAACCATTTAAAAATGGCTAGCATACTGCATCCATTTCTGCTTCAAACACCATGGAAAACCTACCACACATGAGATCAGAACTCATTCCACTAAGGCTACCTCAACCTCTACAGCATTCCTTAGGGGAGTTTCTACCAGGGACATCCTGGAAGCTGCAATCTGGAGTTCTGTACACACCTTCACCAAGCATTACCACTTGCCTATTTTTTCTAAATCAAGAGCTGGATTTGCCACAGCAGTCTTACAAGGCCTGCTAGCCAGCCACAATACTTCTTGACTGCCTCCACCCTTCCTCAGCTTTGGGAATCAACCCAAGTGTGATGACTGCAACAGTGAAACGCGAACATAGTACAGTTGTGTACACTTACCATAAATGTAGATGTTTGAGTGTATTCACTGTTGCAGTCTTGGTTACCCTCCCTCCAGCCCCCTGACCTTTCTATTCTTTCCACCTGTCCTCTTTTTGGCCTTATCTTATGGCAGTGGTATTTACTTTTTACTGGAGGTGTTCCACACCATGTAATTGCTTCTTACTGTGGGGGTTCCTGACATCTGGGGCAAGAAAAACTGATGCAGTGGCATCGGCTGCATGTTTTATACCCCTGATGACCTGACGTCATGGAAGAGGCGACAGCATCCGACGCAGAAATCCCAAGATTCTGGTATTCGGGCCGACTGAGGGCTACCCGCAGGCAGATAACCCCAAGTGTGATGACTGAAATAGTGAATACACTCAAACATCTACATTTATGTAAGTGTACACAACTGTACTCTGAGGCCTTGTGCATGCAGACATCACCTTTATGGCCCACATACTTGCCTCCACGTCAGACATCCGACACACCATGAGTTACTGGAAAAGCTTTGGAAACCTGGCCAGACAAGCTGATCGGAAGACAGGTAAACCCACTAGTAGAATAGAAGGACATCCATGGTTGCTGCCCCATTGAGTTTACCTGTTAATACAGAACAAGGGCCACAGTCATGCACCCCAAACTGAGCACACACAGACTGACAGCTTGGGTAATACCTGGTAGGGGTCACCCCTCGATAAGCAGTTCCTTGACATTCTGAAAGAAGCCAGAAGACACAGCACAAAATAATTTTACTATGCCAAATAGAAGAGAGTAACTATATGGTGCAGGCAAAAGGGACAGAGCATTCTTTGAGCTCAGATGCCTGATCCTTTCATACCTGTAAGAACTTTTTGATAAAGGACTTTCTTATTCTCTTGTAAAAATTCACACACCAGTAATTTCGGCTTAAATCCTAATCAACTCCCTCTCTTCTCCCGTCCTGTCTTGAATCAGTTCCTGACAGGGGTTATCCACATTAGTCTTTCGAGCCAGCTGCCTCTGCAAACATCAGATTCCTTAACTTGGAAGACAGCCTTCCTGCTAGCCATTACTTTAGCTGGAAAGGTTTCAGAACTCAGAGCTTCAGGCCTTGGTGTGAGGAACCTGTCACTTTCCATCCTGCCAGATTTTCTTAGGACCAGCTCTTTCTTTATTCCTAAAGTCATCAGACATCTCTTTAAACCTAACTCTCAAAACAAGGGAAAAGAATCCACCATACTTTGCATGTGCATAGGCAGTTGCGATACTGCTCGGTAAAATGAGGAATGTCAGGAAGTCTGACCAGCTTTTTGAGGCCTTTGCCTGTAGCTGTGAAGGGAGACCATTTTCTAAACAAATTGTTTCCAAATGGATCTCCCACTGTATCTTGATGTTCTTCATCTCACATTGCTGCAGTCCTAACACTTGGGTAGTCCGCTGTCCCTCGGTCGGCCCGAATATCAGAGTATAAGGCTGACGTCGGTCAAGGCGCATTTGACTGACATCAGAACGTCAGGGTACAAATGCGCATGACCGACGTCATATCCTCAGTCTTTTTTGCCGCATGGTCCGATGCAGAAGCAGTGTTGCAAGTGCCGTTCGGCGTTCTGAAATTTTTCGAATTCGGAGTTTCAGACCGAAGTCAGAGTTGGTTAAGTACCCCGTTGGGGAATATTTTGGTTTTTTCTTGCCTCAGTGGTTTACCGGATGTCAGAAAAAGTGAATAACTGTATTTCTTGTGGGAAACAGATACCGCATAGGGATTACCATAATTTGTGTATACCTTGTTTGGGACCTGAGCACGACGTAGTTGGGTGTCGCTTTTGTGCTAGGTTCAATAAACGCACTATAAAGCGGAGGTTGGATTGTGCCAGGTTGGTCTTTGGGAAGCGGTGCAATTACAATATGCCGTCGGATGCTCCGGCCGCTTCCTCAAAGAAGCGCAAGGACAAGGCAGTTAAATCTAGGTTAGAGGAGTCCGAACCGGACGCCGGTTCTTTAGAGGCGCCAGTGGAACTGGTGGTTCCGCCGGAGGCCTCTGGAGTCCCAGGGAGAAACTGTGTTTTACAGGATGTGGCCTCCCAGGAGGCAGGTCAGGCTGTAGGGCTTCTCAGGTAACTGTACTCCCCTCCCTTCCTAAGGTGTCTAGGCCCTCTCTTTCTGCTTCCAAGGCTTCTCCTAGAGGCAGGTCTAGTTTTGCTTCTGTGGGTGTCACTCCTAGTTCTTCAGGTTCAGTGCCCAAGAAGCACATGCTTAAAATGGCAGAAGATTTAATTACTTTGATTAGAGGCTCTATGCCCCCTCCTGATAAGAGGCCTAGGTTGGAACCTGTGTTGGGGGATTATGAGCAGGCTTCGGATGTGTCTGAGTCTTCGGCTGAAGACTTGCAGGAGTATTCTCATTATTCTGATTCTACTCCTTCTGCTTCTCCTCCTGAGGATTTTTCTTTTTCAGAGACCCTTCACTCCATGAGAGAGCATTTTAAATGGGAAGGTCAGGATTTCTCTGATTCCAGGAAAAGGCTTAGGGAATTTTTGTTTTTACCCCAGCATAGGCCTTTAGCTATACCTCCTGTTCTGAATATGGTGAAAGATGTGTTTGCAGAGGCTTCTCTTAATCCTGATTCTTTGCCTCCTGCTCCTGTTAAACCTGATAGGTATTACAGGGTGCCTGAAGCTCATAAGTATCTTTTTAAGAGTCCTAGGGCAGACCCAGAAACTGTTAGCCAGGGGCCTAAGGGTGTTAAGGCTTCTGTTGTCAAAAATCCAGTTCCGGCAGATAAAGAGGCCAGGGCCTTGGATAGGTGGGGAAAGAAAGTTTATACTTCTTCCACTCTAGCCATGAGAGCTTTGAATTGCCAGTTTCACATGTTGAAATATCAAAATTATCTCCTTTCACAGTTGAAATCTAAGGTTGATGCTCTGGCGGAAGGTATTGATTGTAAAGAGTTACAAGATTTAGTGCATGTTTCTGAACAGGTGGGTAAGCATTCTTTGCAATGTGGTTTTGATGCTGTTCAGGCCTCGTCTAGGGTGGCTGCCACTGGGTCAGTTCTTCGCAGGCATGCCT
This sequence comes from Protopterus annectens, assembly GCF_019279795.1. Classification (NCBI taxonomy): domain Eukaryota; kingdom Metazoa; phylum Chordata; order Ceratodontiformes; family Protopteridae; genus Protopterus; species Protopterus annectens. The sequence continues at coordinate 668,787,776 of NC_056747.1, read as the reverse complement.
GGCTGAGGATCAAAATTTATCTGACCATGTTAAAACTAGGATTTTGGATGCCCTTTGCAATCTGATGTCTTGTTTGGTTCTCCTGTTGAGGCAGTTTTAAAGAAAATGGAAGACAAGGCTAAGTCTATGCAGACTGTTAAAGATTTTTGCAGGTTCAGCCTCCAAAGTTTAGTAGAAATTGGCCTACTAAAGGGTGGACGTATCCTTCTTATGATTCCCAGTCTAGGGGTAGATCTAGACGTGGCAGGGGCAGAGGTCAGGGCTCTTTCAGGCCTAGAACAGGGAGTTCTCCTGCACAGTCTTCGGTGAGGGCAGGGGTCAGTCCTTTCGTAAACAGACCCAATGACCTACCTTTTCAGCTGCCAGAACCTTCTCGCCTGGCAGCACCTTTGGGAGGAAGGTTGGCACTTTTCAAAGAAAATTGGAGTTTGATTACCCAAGACAGATGGGTACTGGATATCATACATCACGGTTACAGGTTTTATTTCCATACCTTGCCTCCTTTCAAAGGCATGCCAGACATTCCTCCTCAACAAAGAATAGAGGCTCACAAGCAAATTTCTCTGTTACTCCAAATAGGGGCCATACAGCCGGTTCCTATGCCAGAAAGGGGCCTAGGATTTTATTCTCGCCTGTTCCTTGTGCCAAAAAGGGGAACACGTGGAGACCAATTTTGGATCTATCTATCCTCAACACTTATCTGGACATTCCCAAGTTCAAAATGTTGACGTTACAACAGCTTTTACCTCTACTGGGCAAGGATCATTGGATGGTAACTTTGGATCTCAAGGAGGCTTACCTTCATGTTCCTATCAGGCTAAGTTGCAGGAAATATCTGCGTTTTCGGACTGGGACTTCTCACTATCAGTTCTCTGCATTGCCCTTTGGCTTATCTACTGCCCAGAGTATTTACAAAAGTTCTGGCTCCAGTGATAGCTTTCTTCAGGCTAAAAGGAATACAAATCTATCCTTATTTGGACGATTGCCTGATTCTGGCTCAAGGAAGGGATGTGCTTCTTCGTCATTTGGAATATGTGATAGCAGTGCTAAGATGCCTGGGGTATTCTGTGAACGAAATAAAGTCCAGTCTAGTACCCTCTCAAGACATGTGCTTTCTGGGTGTAAGACTGAATACAGCATCCCAGATGGCCTTTCTAACCCCGGACAAACAAAAGAATCTTTCCCTTTACTTCCATCATCTATCTCTTCAGTCCGGGCTGACTGCAAGGACAGTCCTTCAAGCCTTAGGGTTCATGGCATCTTGTATTCTGGTGCTTCCCAATGCCAAACTGCATATGAGGAAGTTGCAATGGTATCTCAAAATGTATGGACACAGCACTGCCAGCATCTGGACACTGTCATTCAAATAATACCTTGCATTCAAAAGGAATTTTTGTGGTGGGCTCAGGAATGTCACCTAAACAAGGGACTCTCTGTGACCCGCCAGAGGCGAGTCAAATTTTAACGACAGATGCCTCAGACAAAGCTTGGGGAGCTCATCTAAACGGAAAGTGGATACAAGACAAGTGGCCTGTCAGACTACAGCATCTACATATCAACTTGAAGGAGATGTTAGCAGTCCAGTTTGCATTAATGGCTTTCAAGGATTTACTTCTTCCAGGGCAGGTGTTGATTCTAACAGACAACACAACTGTCATGTGGTACATCAACAAGCAAGGGGAACACATTCTTATCCTCTATGCAGGCAAGCAATGATTTTGTGGGAGACTGCTCTCAGTTTACAACTAAGTCTTCAGGCAAGGTTTCTGCCGAGCACAGAACTCCTTAGCAGATGTGTTAAGCAGACAAATCATGGATCCCCACGAGTGGAAACTGGATCTTCATGTATTTCAGAAATTGACAGTGTCCTGGGGAACTCCAAACATAGATCTGTTCGCTTCTCCACTAAACCACCAGCTGCCAAAGTTTTGCACAAAGCGGTTTCATCCCACAGCTTGGAAAGTGGATGCTCTTTCTTTCAGTTGGAAAAATCTTCATGTGTATGCCTTTCCACCTCTGCCTCTCCTCTCAAAGGTACTTCTAAAGGTCAGACAGGACAAGCCAAGGATGATTTTGATAGCTCCAGATTGGCCTCGACAGCACTGGTACCCATTACTGAGAAGTCTAGTACAGAAGCCTCCATGGACTTTGCCTTTGATTCCACATCTGTTGTCCCAGGAGGACAGTCATTTGCTCAATGTCAAACTTCATTCTCTTCACCTAACAGCATGGCATATTCTGTTTTAAACCATAGAGGGCCTCAACTTCCACAACAAGTTTTGAATGTAATTTTGGAAGCTAGAAGGCCTAGTACAAGGAAAGTGTACGCAGATAAATGGAAGAGATTTTTATTTTGGAGTGCAGCTAAGGATTTGGATGTTTCTGAGCCTGATTTAAGTGTGGCTCTTCAATATCTTACTGAGTTATTGGACAAAGGTTTGTCCTTCTCTTCTATTAAGATTCATGCTGCAGCAATTTCAGCTCACTACGACTGTGACCCACCATTGTTTTCTCATCCTTTGTTCAAGCAATTTCTTAGAGGGGCAAAGAATATAAGACCCCCACGAAGGGCTCCTACTCCTGCTTGGGATCTCAATTTTGTGTTGGAGAAACTCACTCTACAACCTTTTGAGCCTGCAGCTACTGCTGAGTTGAAATATTTGTCATGGAAGACTGCTTTTTTGTTGGCCATTACCTCTGCAAGAAGGGTTTCTGAATTGCAGGCCCTTATGGCAGTTGAGCCTTTCTTGATTTTCCATAAGGATAGGGTATCTTTACGCACTAATCCTTCCTTTATGCCTAAAGTGGTTTCTAGTGTGGCTTTAAACCAAACTATTCATTTGCCTACTTTTTATGCAAATCCCCAAACTAAAGGGGAAAAGATTTTGCACACTTTAGATGTACACAGGCAGTTGCGATATTATTTGGACAGAACTAAAGGGTTCAGACAATCTCAGCAGTTATTAGTTTCTTTTGCTTTGTGCTCTCAGGGCAAGCCCGTGTCAAAACAAACTATTTCTAAGTGGATTGGATTTTGCATTGCTTTTTGTTATTCCCATCATGGCAAAGAGATTCCAGCTGGGATTAGGCCTCATTCCACTAGGGCTACTGCCACTTCAACAGCTTTTTTGGGGGGTGGCTACTAAGGATATTTTGGAGGCAGCCACTTGGAGTTCAGTGCATACCTTCTCTAGGCATTACCACCTTCCACTGTACTCTAAATCCAGGGCTGGTTTTGCCACTGCTGTCTTGCAGGGCATTTTGGCAGCTCCTGCTTCAGTATAGTTTAGCCATCCTCCCTTACCTCTGCTTTGGGATTCTACCCAAGTGTTAGGACTGCAGCAATGTGAGATGAAGAACATAGTACAGTTTTGTACCTACCATAAATGTAGATGTTCGAAGATCCACATTGCTGCAGTCCAATTTACCCTCCCTCCTTCCCCTCTGTAGTTGAGGTGGTTGTGTGGGTTGGGTTATCCATCTGAGGTATAATTGTATTAGTGTATATATTGTACATATTTTTGGTGTTAGGCTGGTTAGTTGTTTAGTTGTTGTCTATGGGTTTTGACCTTTCTTTTTAGGGTCTTCTGACATCTGGGGCAAGAAAAGACTGAGGATATGACGTCGGTCATGCGCATTTGTACCCTGACGTTCTGATGTCAGTCAAATGCGCCTTGACCGACGTCAGCCTTATACTCTGATATTCGGGCCGACCGAGGGACAGCGGACTACCCAAGTGTTAGGACTGCAGCAATGTGGATCTTCGAACATCTACATTTATGGTAGGTACAAAACTGTACTTTTTGCTACAGCTGTCATGTAAAGAAGCCTCCAGACCCTGTGAGGTCACACTAAACTTGGCAGCCACTAAGGTTATATTGGAAGTCGCTACCTGGTCCTCTGTGCTTACTTTCACCAAGCATCATCACTTTCCAACCTTCTTCAAATTCAGAGCGGGTTTGCCACTGCCACCTTGCAGGGTATCCTCCTCCATAAATTTTCCATCCACACCCCCCCCCCCTCCTGCTTTGGGAGTCATCCCATCAGTTATGACTGCAACAGGGAAATATAAAGAACGTAGTACAGTTGTGCACATTTACTATAAATGTAGTTGCTCCAGTGTATTCCCTGTTGTAGTATTCTTTCCCACCCTCCTTCCCCTTTTGCCTCAGAAAAATGGGGGTAGTTATTCTCTTTTATCATCAGGGTGTCCCATCATCCTCGGTATGTTCTGTGAAGTTTGAGGTTAAACTCTTGACCTTGGGGGCTGTTTAGGGGACTCTTGTCTGTTGGGGGCAAGAAAGGACTAACAATGTGCTGTCTGTCTCCCTTTTATACCGTCTGCCAGCTTCAGGAGTAGGAGGAGAAAATTCTCTGGTAGACGGTCCAGCCAAGGGCTTCCATTGCAGGAAATCCCATCAGTTATGACTGCAACAGAAAGTACACTTTAACATCTACATTTATGGTAAGTGTACACAACTCAGCTGTTTGCATTCTCGATGCCGCACATACTAATGCTAGTGGTGGTGGTGTTCTATGTATGTGGGGATGCTGATAAGTTGTAAGCCTGACCTTGAAGGGAAGGACATGCAGCCATGAAACTTGCAAAGTTATTCAACATATTCACCCCGAAGTTCAACACACTTGGAAACACCATTTCTGAAGTTTTTGTGACCAAAAAAGTCTGATGTCTGGTTGCTGAAATACTGCTTAATGCTGCAGTCACCTACAAATTGCTCATATTGTTGCCCTTTCAAACTCTCAAAGTTTGGAAGCAGGAAATAGTCAGATGGAACAAGATCTGGTGAGTAGGGTGGATGCTCTGCGCACTCGAACACCAATTTTGTCAAAACATCCATTGTTTTGCTAGCCTTGTGAACAGGTGCATTGTCTTGCAAAAAAAGAACTGCTTTCCACAGCATCCTTCTCCTTTTTTCTTTCAGTGCCTCCTGTAATCAGCGCAGCAAGTTACAGTTGTAGTATGCATTAACTGTGTGGCCCCTTGGAAGATAGTCATTACAACACCTTCCTGATCTCAAAGCACTGTGGCCATGACCTTTCCTGCTGACTTTTGGGTCTTCAACAACTTTGGCCTTGGTGAACCTGAGTGCTGCCATTGCATTGACTATTTTGTCTCGGGATGAAAGTGGTGTAACTAGTCGTTTCAAAAAGTTGGCACTAGCTTGACGAAAATGCTGCAAAATCAACTTGGAAGTGTCCACTCTGTCTTTTCTCGTCAGCATTTAAACATTTGAGCACCCACTTGGCTGACAGCTTTTGCATACCCAGCTGTTCAAGGGTTGTAAACCCAACATGTTCCCTGGGTATATGTAGTGGCTCGGCAATTGTTTTAGACTGTATTCGTCGATCTGCCAAAATCATATCATGGACCTAGTCGACAGTTTCAGAAGTTGACATTGTTTGAGGCCTCCCAGACTACGTCTTCGGTCTCGAAATCTCCACACTGAAAGTTTGCACACCACTTCACAGTTGAGTAAGAATGTCAGTTGTCACTAAATGTTTGTATCATATATTCATGGATTTCCTTTGGTATTTTCTCCTGCAGGAATAGGAACTTCATGACTGTTCGTAGTTTTACAGTTGAAAATTCCGCACTTTCCATTGACATGGTTCAATCAGTAATATGAAACACTGTCAAAACATAGCATTACGATTCTGCAAATTGGCACTTTGAGATTATCCTCATTTCAGCTACAGAGGCAAAATGCTCATAATTTAGAAAGTTGATTTGGCTTAGAACTTTTCAGCATCCCCTCACAGTGCTGTTGGTGCCAAGTTCATTAGTTGTACATGTGTTACTAGATAGTGGTGGGAGCAGAAATAAGTTTACAGAATGCCATAAAATTTGCATTAATGGGAGGGTGGGCTTCAAATCACATTGTGTTCTCTTCTTTTTTGGTGATGGACACGCATGCACTGCATCTTGTGTAAGTCTTGTTCGTGCAGCGGATATTCATAGACTGTATCTGCCTGTTCATTTATGGAGATAGAATTAAGAGTAGGTGTTTAAGGAGAAGGAAGGCATTGATGCATCAATTCCAGTAATGATGTATCAGCTGGAGTCTGAAGTGTTTCATCTTCATAACAAGAACTGCTTTCAGCATGATAATGGAAACTTTGCTTATCTGTTTTTTTACTTAGGTTACCAAAGAGCGTACAGCACAGTGCTTCTTAAGAGTGGATGATGAGTCTATGCAGAGGTTCCATAACAGAGTCCGACAAATTCTTATGGCATCTGGATCTACCACATTCACCAAGGTAAGCAGAGAAGAAAATTATTTCACTGTGCCATATTAGTAATACTCTCTCTGCTGCCGTTTGTTGAGTAAAATGTTGTGTCCAGTTAATGTTATCAGTGTATCTGCATGTAGTCATGTGTTTGTCTGCCTTCTTCATGTGCATGTCTACAAGTCCCAACACAGGTCTCAGCACTTCTCTTGCTCTCTCACTACTTTGTTTAGATTTCTGGCAAATTTTGCTGCATAAGAGCAGTAGCACCAACCAGAGCTCGTCCTGAAAAGGTTGCCTCCATCCTCTCCACTGATGTATTTTTTTCTTTTCATTTGAAGCCCAGACCCAATTTCCCCTGCACCCTTATTGTTTTATGGTTGAAATTTGTGCATACTTGGTTTGAGTGCATAGTAACTCATAAAGTCTTAGTACAGTTGTACATCTGCTAACATGTGTAGTACTTTTACCATTGTCTTTATTCTAGTGGTAGCGTGATTAGCTTTATTGCTATCCTCATTTGACAAATAACTTGAAAGTTTTCTTATTTGCAGACTTCATTAACTCTTTTTCTTCAAGAGTTTAACAGTAAATTGTAACATTTGGATTTACCCATCTTCTGTATTCCATTTTGTAGCATTCTCTGTCTGCCTGCCTCCCCTCTCCTGTTTGTCAGGGAAACAGTTCCTTGAAGGGGTTTTGCATCTGAGACTACCCAAAGAAAAAAAAATATTGCTCCCACCATAGGATCTTAATTTTGCATTGGGAAATCTACCAACTTTTCAGCCAGCTGTTTCCATCACAATAAAGTCTTCAGTTTGAAAAACTGCTCTATTCGTAGTGTTGACTACAGTCCAACACAGTTGCAAGCACTCGTATGCATGGAACTCTTCTTGGTGTTTCCCAAAGCCAGAGTCACCCTCTGTATGTCTCCTCCTTTTTATGCCAAAGGTGATTACAGAACTGTAACTAAACCAGGATATTCACCTACTTGTTTTTTTTCCTTCTCTCAAAACAAGGGCAGAGGTATCTTGCATTCCCTGAATGTGCACAGACACTTGCAGTTTTACTTGGACAGGACAAAGCCAAAGGACAAAGCCAGGGAGAAAGTCTAATCAGCTCTTAATTACCTTTGTGAAATGGAGCGAAGGAAAGTCCATTAATAAGTAATGTATTTTATATTCATATGGATAGCATATTGTTTCTTTTTGTTACAATCACTCTGGAAAACCAGTACCAAAGTGAGAACTCATTCCAAATAGGCTACAGCCACCACCATAGCCTTCTTTAGTGGGTTGGCTACACAGGCCACTTTGGAAGCAGCCGCTTGGTTCTTTGTCGACACCTTTGCCAAGAATTACAACTTGAACAGTATTGCTAGAGTCAGGGCAGGATTTGCGATGGCCATTTTCAATGACCTCACATCTTCTGACTCCACAACAAGTCAGCCATCATCTTTTTCCATAAGCTGTGGAAGTCCTAGGAGTCTAATGTTGTAGCAGCAAATTGCAAAGAACATAAAACTGTGTAGAAACTTACCATAAATGCAGACGTTTGAATAGATTCATTGTTGCAGTGCCAGTCACCATCATTCTCATCTGTTTTTGTTGGGGTAGATGCATTCTCTCTACTTTTTTATTGCCCCCTCTCCCTCCATATCAGGTGTCTACTTTCTAAGATGTAAGCAGCATCCTGCAGGTCAGGCTTTTGTTTGGGGGGGGGGGGGCCTTCAGGTTGTGCTCTTCTACCTGGAATGGGTCATCCTCGGGTGGGTGATGTCATGCTCCTAGGAGCAATTCCTGAACCTGCTTAGACAAAGACCTAACAATGACACTAGCTGCTTGTCCCTCTATAGCACAGACTCACTGACTTTAATAAGGAAGGAGTCTGATGAGCCTGAAAAGGAGAAATGAAAAGCTCTAGTAGTGGGGCCAGCCTTTGGGCTACTGTAGACTTGAATTTGAAGAGTTGGTACTGCAGCAGTGAATTTATTTGAATATCTGCATTTATACCAAGTTCTGTGCAACTGCATTTTGTCTAACCAGTCTAGATTTCTCTTTAAATGTCCCAAATTGCACCCTTTTCTTGAGAGGTCAGCGATTTTTTTTCTCTGGCATCACTTCATTAAAGATAAGACACTTGACCTCAGCAAAGAAGAAAAACTCCAATTAAAAACTTTCTTTTAAGATTGAACAAAGTGTGTGCGCGTATGTTTGTGTATGTGTGTGTATATGCATGTATGTGTGTGTGTGTGTATGTATATATATATATATATATATATATATGTGTATGTGTATGTATATATATATATATATATATATATATATATTTACTTTATAGTCTGAAAGTACTGCAATATCGAATTTCAGTATCTCGAGAGTATAAAGCCGAAAAACCAAAAGCCGAAAACCGCAAAATTCAGAACAGCAAACGTAAACACACCATGCACCACACATCACATACACCGGCTTCCCCACATTACAACAAACAAAGCACAACAATACAAATAAATAAACCCATCCTGTGTATAAGCAGGGGAGGCAACCCCCTGCACCCCTTATGTTGCTGGCTGCGCCTCCCACACCCCTACTTATATATACTAACTCTAGAGGTCGCACCAAACAAACAGTAAACTCACCACTACGCACACTACAGTCACCTCGCGCACACACATCACAAATATACAAACCCCACCACTTTCAACACTTACACACCTACCTACCCTAACCCACACCTAAAACTTCTGAACACACTCATACACTCAAATCCCTACCCAAAACCCATAAAAAAATATTCACTTAACTTAGTCTCCAACCATATCCACAAACCAAATGTAAATCAGGCACACACAGTACATCCCATGCCACGTAGCACACCACCAAAACCGCAAATTTGACATTTCTAGATTTGCAGATGTTCATTGTGTTTCACTGTTGCAGTCATTACAATTGGGTTATCCTGCTGGCAGGCTACCCACAGTCGGCCTGAATTCCAAAGTCTAGGTCCGGCGTTGGTTGCTGTCACCTCCTCCCTGACGTCAGTGCGCCAGGGGTATAAAAGATGCAGCCGATGCCATTTTCTTCAGTCTTTCTTGCCGAGCGGTGCCCGAAGCAAAAGCAGTTCGCAAGTGCCGGTTGACCGACTCCTGAGATTTTCAAATTCGAATTTCAGATCTGAAGTCTTCATTAAAGCTAAGTACCCTGTTGGGGAAACTTTTTTCTTGCTCCAGACCGATGTCAGAAAAAGTTAATTGTATTTCTTGTGGGAAGTAAATACCTCATAAGGATGGTCATTCTTACTGTATTCCTTGCCTAGGCCCTGACCACAGCGTTGCTAGTTGTCGGTTTTGTGCTAGATTTAACCAACGCACTATTACGCGTCTGTACGATTTTGCATTCCATTACTTTGGCAGAAGATTCAATTATATAATGCCGTCGGAACAGCCGACTACCGGAGTTTATAAAAAGCGCAAAGAAAAAGAAAAGGACAGGCATCCGAGATCCAAAACCAACGACGAGGCTTCTGCTAGACTTGTCGCCGGTTCTCAGTGAGGCACTTTCGCAGCCCCTGACGCCCGCTACCTCAGAGCTACAGGCCGCTTCCGACTCCCACGTGGAGCCGACTAGGCCACTGGAAACTCAAGGTATTCGACACTCGGAAACTATTCCCTCAGATGGGTCCGGAGCCGCTGAGCAGGCATTGGCTTCTGAGGGCGCTTTCAGGCCTACACAGTTATATGTGAAACCTACTTCAGCTACAAAGGCAAAGACTAATGCAGCTCTAAAGACAAAGAAACAAGTACAGCATTCTCCTGGACAGGCCACCATGCCTAAAAAACAGATGCTTAAAATGGCCGAAGACCTAATTACTTTGATCAGGGGTTCCCATCCCCCTCCTGATAAGAGGCCTAGGCAAGAGATAGAATACGAGTCTTCAGACCAGGTTTCCATTTCCTCTGATTCCTCCTCTGAATAGGAATATTCTATTCCTCCCTATGAGGATTCTGATGCTGAAGAATCTATCCCTTCAGCCTCTCCTCCTGAGGATTATTCTTTTGGGGAGACACTGCATACACTGAGGGAGCATTTCCACTGGGAGAGCCAAGATTATTCAGAATCCAAGAAAAGGCTCAGAGACTTCCTTTTATTGCCTCAGCACAGACCCCTTGCTGTTTCACCTGTTTTAGACATTGTAGATGATGTATTTTCAGAGTCCAGTCTGTCTCCAGACTCTGTACCACCAGCCCCTGTTAAGCCAGACAGATACTGTAGGGTTCCTGATTCACATAAATTTCTTTATAAAAACCCTGCTGCTGACCCAGAAACCATCTCTCAAGGTCCCAAAGGGGTCAAGGCTTCCACTGCAAAGAACCCTATCCCCTCTGATATGGATTCTAGAGCCCTGGACAGATGGGGTAAAAAGATTTATACTTCTGCTACCTTGGCTGTAAGAGCTTTAAATTGCCAATTTCATATGCTTAAATATCAGCAATATCTTATGTCACTGCTTAAACAGAAACTGTTAAATTCAGAATGTGCAGAAAACAGAGATGCAGGATTTATTGCATGCAGCTGAACAAGTAGGAAAGCATACTTTGCAATGTGGTTTTGATTCTCTAGAGGCCTCCTGCAGGGCCGCTGTGACAGGTTCTGCCATTAGGATGCATGATTGGTTAAAATAACAGAATCTGCCTGATCATGTTAAAGCAAAACTATTAGATGCTCCATTACAGCATGATACTTTGTTTGGTGTTAAAGCAGAAGAGGTGTTGAAGAAAATGGAGGACAATTTTTTTTATTTTATTTTACATTTGTTGACCGGGCTAGTCTATCTGGATATATATCCATTTTCAATAGAGGCCCGGGGAGAAAAGCTCCAGTGATTATTACATGGTTTAAGAAAGTGTTACAATAGAAGTAATAACAAATCTAAAGCTAACAGTAAAGAAATAGTTTTTTTTTTTATTTTCAGGAAATTGCAAATTACAATCTTAAAACCAAAAATACATAAACTACAACCTACGTGATCTGCATATCACAATAATCATTACAATACAAAGAATCAAAACATACATTTTATAAGAGGAATGCTAAAGTGTAATGAGAGGTAAAGAAAAGCTGAAAGGGGTGTAGAGAGAAAAAATAGGGAAGAAGAAAAGTAAAGAAAACAGAGCAAGTCTAACAAAGCTAAATCCATGCAAACAGTCAAGGATTTCTTGCAGGTACAGCCTCCCAGATTTAGCAGGAACTGGCCTACAAAGAATTGGTCCTTTCCAGTGTCAGACAGGCCACAAAGAGGCAGATACAGATGCCCCAGAGGCAGATCACAGCCCCAAGGCTCATACAGGCCTAAACAATGGGGTGCTTCTACCTCCAAAAGCAGAGAGGAAAAATCACAGCTATACAGGAAACAGTCTCAATGACTTTCCCCTGCCAGCAACAAGCACTTATCTTCTGGCAGCCCCTTTGGGGGGAAAACTAGCACTTTTTTCACAAAATTGGCACATCATCACCCAGGACAAATGGGTCCTAAATATAGTATCACAAGGTTACAGGTTCCACTTTCACACCCTGCCAAGGCCATATGGTATGCCAGACCTGCCACGCAATCAATGGGCAGAGGCACAAAAACAAGTTTCATCCCTCATGGACATGAGAGCTATATTCAATTACTACCACAGCAAGAGCAGGGACTAGGATTCTACACAAGGCTATTCTTGGTGCCCAGAAAGGACAAAGCCTGGAGGCCAATACTGGACCTGTCTATCCTAAACACATTCCTGGATATTCCATAATTCAAAATGTTAACTCTGCAGCAGCTTCTGCCCATGCTGGGCAAGAGGGCTTGGCTTGTGACTTTAGACCTAAAAGAGGCATACCTGCATGTCCCAATCATGCAGAAGATACCTCAGATTTATAGCTGGCTCAATGCATTACCAGTTCTCTGCATTGCCCTTTGGCTTATCTACTGCACCCAGGGTCTTCACAAAATGCCTGACACCAGTGATTGGATTTTGCAGAGAAATACAAATATATCCTTACTTGGACGACTGCCTTATTCAAGCAGAGAACAAGGACATTTTACTACAGCATCTGGCGTTTGTAAAAAGAGTACTAACATGTCTAGGGTACACAGTAAACGAAAAGAAATCAAAACTCGTACCCTCTCAAGAGATAATATTCCTGGGTGCAAGCTTAAATACAACTGCCCAGATGGCTTATCTCATGCCAGACAAACACAGACAACTGACTATTTATTTCAAAATGTTGGCAGCACAAGACCCAGTTATCTGCAAGAAAAATTCTACAGGCTTTGGGCTTCATGGCATCCTGCATTCTGATAATTCCGTATGCAAGACTGCATATGAGGAAACTTCAATGGTGTCTAAAAAGTGTTTGGACTCAACATTGCCACAGCCTGGAAACAATAATTAACCTCATTCCCTGCCTGCAACAGGAGTTTTGATGGTGGGCAAAAGCCTGTCACCACAACATAGGACAGCCATTCACCTTGCCCACAGCCAGGCAGACCTTGACAACAGATGCATCAGATTATGCCTGGGGGGCCCATATAGCAGGAAGATGTATTCAGGGCACATGGTCCGCAAGTCAAATGCATCTACATGTCAATCAAAAAGAGATGCTAGCTGTTCAGAACACCCTGACAGCCTTCAAGGATCTACTTCATCTAGGACAACTACTTATAAGGACGAACAATACTACAGTTATGTGGTACATAAACAAGCAGGGAGGCACACATTCCTACCCCCTCTGCAGACTAGCCATGAACTTGTGGGACACAGCATTGATTTACCAAGCACATCTGCAAGCACAATTCCTGCCAGGAAGGACAAATACTCTGGCAGACCAATTAAGCATACCTAATGGAGCCCCACGACTGGAAATTGGATCCACAAGTCTTCACCATGATAACAAGGAACTGGGGATTGCCCGGACATAGACCTATTTGCCTCCCCTCACAACTACCAGCTGCAGAAATTCTGCACAAGGGCGTATTACAAGCAAGCATGGAAAGTGGATGCTCTGTCTTTCAGCTGGAAAGACCTAACAGTATATGCTTTTCCTCCTCTGCCTCTCCTCCCCAAGGTATTCCTCATGGACAGACGAGAAACCAAAAATGATGCTGATTGCCCCAGACTGGCCCTGCCAGCACTGGTACCCAATCCTAAAGAGCTTGTCTCAATGCCCAGCATGGACATTACCTCAAATTCCTCACTTATTGACCCAACAAGACAGTCAAATACTGCACAGCCAGCTCAGGACCTTAAACCTGGCAGCATGGTGGATAGTGTAGCCAGTCAAGGCACACCTCTCTCTAAAGCAGTGATGGATGTTATTTTGGAGGCCAGGAGGCCTAGCACCAGAAAATCTTATGCAGAAAAATGGAAGAGATTCGGTGCTTGGAACCAGGCACAAGGTTTTGACACGATTGTTCCAAATATTCCTCATATTTTGCAATACTCAACTGAGATGCTTGATAAAGGCCTTTTTCATCAATTAAAATTCATGCCTCTGCCATTTCAGCTCATTACAGTACAGAACCACCTATTTTTTCTCATCCATTACTAAAGGCAGTACCTCAGAGGGGCCAAAAACATAAGACCTCCAAGGAGAGCACCAATACCTGCATGGGACCTCAACTATGTCTTGGAAAAACGTACACTGTCTCCGTTTGAACCAGCCTCTGAAGCTGATATTAAATTCCTATCCTGGAAAACAGCTCTGCTCCTAGCAATAACCTCTGCTAGACGAGTCTCAGAGTTACAGGCACTCATGGCTGTTGAACCTTTTATCATTTTTCATCCTGACAGGGTTTCTCTGTGGACAAACCCTACATTTATGCCTAAGGTAGTGTCTAGTGTGGCCCTTAACCAAACAATTCATTTGCTTACATTCTATCCAAACCCACAGAATAAGGGTGAGAGAATCCTGCATTCTTTGGACATTCACAGGCAGCTATGCTTCTACTTGGACAGAACCAAAGCTTTCAGAAATACTGAACAACTTCTAGTGGCATATGCTGCAGGATCACAAGGAAAGCCCATCTCAAAGCAGACTATTTCAAAGTGGATAGGTCACTGCATTCATTTCTGCTATTCACAGCATGGCAAATCAGTGCCCAAGGGCATTAGGCCACATTCAACCAGAGCAGCAGCCACTTCAGCAGCCTTCCTCAGAGGAGTACCAACCAAAGATATCTTAGAGGCTGCAACTTAGAGTTCAGTGCATACTTTTACAAAGCACTATCATTTACTTCTCTCCTCTAAATCCAGGGCAGGATTTGCCACTGCAGTTCTGCAGGGCCTGATAGCCTCTCCTAATCCTATTTAGCACCAGCCTCCCAACCTTAGCTTTGGGATTCAACCCAATTGTAATGACTGCAACAGTGAAACACTATGAACATGGTACAGTTGTGTACCTACCATAAATGTAGATGTTCGAGTGTATTTCACTGTTGCAGTCCAGATTACCCTCCCAGCATCCCCCTTTTTTCTTTGCTGGGACCTATCTGTACTTTTCTACTCTATACAACCTATGTGGTGTATTTGCTTGTAGATGAAGGAAAAGTTGTTTTTTTGTGCATGCATGCCCATTGGCATAATTTAGCCTACCATTTTAGGGGCACCTGACATCTGGGGCAAGAAAAACTGAAGAAAATGGCGTCGGCTGCATCTTTTATACCCCTGGCGCCCTGACGTCAGGAAGGAGGCGACAGCAACTGATGCCGGACCTAGACTTTGGAATTCAGGCCGACTGCGGGTAGCCTGCCAGCAGGATAACCCAATTGTAATGACTGCAACAGTGAATAGACTCGAACATCTACATTTATGGTAGGTACACAACTGTACTTTATGGGGTTTCGCTATTTCGGAAGTTTGGCTTTATAGTCTCGAAATAACTGAAATTCGATATTTCAGTATTTCGAGATTATAAAGTGAATATATATATATATATATATATATATATATATATATGTCTATATCTATATATCTATATATATATATATATATATATATATATATATATATATATATATATATATATATATATATATATATATATATTTATATATTTTTTTTTAAGCCAGAGGATATTGCTATTGGTGGCTTTCTCTTCAGCTCAAGCAGTATTTGAGTTAAGTGGTCCACATGTTGAGAGAGCCTTACACAGCCTTTCACAAGGATAGGGCAGGTCTTTGTACTAATCCTTTTTTTATGGCTAAGATAATTTTAACCTTGTTCCCGGACTACGTCCCACTGTTCATCCAAACCCTCAAAAGTAAAGGGAAAGGATTTTACATTTGTTGGCTATTCTTAGACAACTCAAATACCTCATCACAAGGATAACCCTGTTTCATTTATGCTATGAGAGGCCAGAAAGCCATTTTCCATGCAGACTACACCAAAACAGCAACCACAATACAGCTACCTTCATGAATTTAGCTGCGCAAAGCATTTGGATGTTTGTCCCTACCTTCTTTAACCTCTGCAAGTTGGATGCCCAGCATAAGAGCAGAGCAAGACTTGCCTGGGCAATTTAGTGTTACATGATGTGAATACCTCCTCCCTACAGGTTATTCACATTACTGCTTTGGTACTGCTTCCTTAGGTGATTTGTTTTACAGCAGTGTTTCCCAAACATATTGAGTTGTTTGAATGGGTCACTTTAGCAACAGACACTTGAGTGGGCAATACATGTTGCAGTAAGGGTTTTGTTTCCTTCACCTTCCCTTTGGCTCTGGCCATTTTTCTGGTAAAGGCTGCTGGGCGTGGAAGCCCCACAGTGGTCCCTAGTGCCTTTCCTAAAATTTAGATATGCCATTGTAACCCATTGATTTTGCAAACTCATGTTTAGAGTAGTGTGCTGGACTAGCGTGTCCATCAAAACTGCTGAATGAGCAGGAGGCCCAGTATGCTAATATTGGTGAAGATCCGTGTGGACTTCTAAGGACCAGGGCTGAAAGTACAAAGGACCAGGGCTGAAAGTACCCCCAGCCAAGGTGCACCGTTTAGTCCCGTTTGACCAAAAAAAAGAAGTGAAAAATGGTACAAGTAGACCCTCCGTTTAGGCTGTACTTCTGAGTAACATCTCGTGAAGAAGGAATTTCCTTTGCTGTGGAGGTCTGCAAAAGTTCTGGTGGTCAGATCAGAAGGCTAGTACACCAACCTATTTTTGTGAGTCTTTTGTGAGTAAATATTTTATTGCATCGATAATCCCTTTAATGTAACATCTCATGTTAATGGTGAGTTGCTAATACAGATGCTGCTGCTGCTTATTCCCATGGTTCATAGTGAATTCAGATGTTGGATGGGTCAGGTTGTAGCTAGTCCATGGATGATGCTTTTGGAGCCCCTAGGACAGAGATGCTAACTTCAGATGTTCTTCGTGTTTCACTGTTGCAGTCATTACACATGGATTATCTTGCCAGGGGTAGCCCTCAGTCGGCCCGAATACCAGAGGCTTAGTATGTTTGTGTTGGTTGCTGTCGCTCCAGGACTGACGTCAGGTTGTCAGTGGCATAAAATCAGGCAGCCGATGTCATTCCATCAGTCTTTCTTGCCGAGGAGCCCGAAGCAGAAGCAGTTTGCCCAAGTGCCGGTCAGCCGCTACCTGAGTTTTCATTTCCGAATTGAAGCTGAAGTCTTCTAAAGCTAAATACCCCATTAGGGATCCTTTTTTTCTTTTTCTAACCGATGTCAGAAAAAGTTAACAATTGTCTTGCCTGTGGAAATCAAGTAGAACACCGAGAACTTCCATTCTTACTGCATCACCTGTTTAGACCCAGACCACGACATCCCTCGCTGTCGCTTTTCTGCTTTGTTCATCGACAGAACTTTACGTTGTCGAGCCCTTATTGTAGCTAGATATTTTCGCTCTCAGTCCTCGAATTCCAATATGGCTTTAGTAAGCCGTCTGACTACCTATCTTCCGAAAAAACTTAAGGATAAAGACAGAGACTACACAGGTCCAAAACTGCCACCGACGCGTCCGTTAAGCTAGTCGTCAGTTTTCCGGTCCTCAGTGAGGCGCTTTCACAGACCCTGATGCCCACTAATGTGGATATGCAGGCTGCTACCGAGACCCTTTTGGAGTCTGGTATGCCACGAGACTTCTTCGACTAAGGATCCTGCAGATGTCTCTACCTTGGATGGGTCCAGAGCCGCTGAGCAGGCACCAGCTTCAGAGCCGCTGAGCAGGCACCGGCTTCCGAGGAAGTACTTCGCAGTACCGATACTTGACACAAACCAATGACTTCTTTCGCATCTTCAGTTCTTTCTAAAACTACTGAGTTTCTAAGGCCCAGGGTACGAACTACGCCCAAAAAAATGAAGACCCAAGCTCAGGCACTTGCTTCCTTGCCTCAATCTCAAATGCTTAAAATGGTGGAAGACCTTATTATGCTTATTAGGGGAAGTCAGGCTACCCCTTCCAAAAGAAAGAGACTTGTCCACAGTAGTTTTATCTGAACAGCCGTCTGATGACTCTGATGCTTCTGAATATGAAGACATGCAACCCCTCCCTCCTTATGAGGATTCTAATGCAGAGGAATCCATTCCTTCTGCCTCTCCACCAGAAGATTTTTCATTTGGTGAAACCCTTCATACTTTAAGGGAGCATTTCCAATGGGAATGTCAGGACTATCCTCAGTCAAAAAAGAGACTCAGGGAATTCTTAGATTTACCACAGCCCAGACCTTTAGCCATTCCTCCTGTCCTGGATGTTGTTGATGTTTTCATGGAATCCAGTTTGACTCCTAGCACCCTTCCTCCTGCTCCCAGGAAACCTGATTGGTACTACAGAGTCCCTGATTCTCACAAATTCCTTTTTAAAAATCCTACTGGCTGACCCAGAGGTCATCTCTCAAGGACCTAAGGGAATTAAAGCAACCTCAGCTAAGAATCCCACCCCCTCAGACAGGGAATCACGAGCTTTAGACAGATGGGGTAAAAAAGTGTACACCTCTGCTACTCTTGCTATTAGAGCACTAAATTGTCAGTACCACATGCTGAAATATCAGCAGCATACAATGGAACTCGAACAAAAATATCTTCTTTCCTGCTTGAAGAATTGCAAGAGCTTATGCATTCTACAAGCAAAGTTAGTAAGCACACCTTGCAATGTGGCTCTGATGCCCTAGAAGCATCTTGTAGGGCAGCAAGTCACTGGTTCTGTCCTTACAAGGCATGCTTGGCTTAACGAACAGACCTTGCCACACCATGTCAAATCAAAATTATTGGGCACATCATTGAACAAATACATTTTGTTTGGCACCAAGGCAGAAGAGTTCTTGAAAAAGATGGAAGAAAAAGCTAAATCTATGCAGACAGACATTTTACAGGTCCAGCCTCCGAGGTTCACTTGGGCATTGCCCCTCCAAGCACTGGTCTTTTCCGGCCCACCCTCAGGCCAGCTCAGCCCAGACCCAGGGGAAGCAGACCTCCCAGATAGCAGCCATAGGGAATGCAGGGATCTAAGCAATGGAGTTCTTCCTCTTCAAAAACAGGGAGTGCTAAGCCACCCCCTTATGGTAAGAACTCTCCATGACTTTACACCTCCACCCCTTACCTCTGCCCACCTGCTTGTGCCCCTAGGGGGAAAACTGTCCTTCCATACAAGCAACTGGGTCCTCAAAATAGTGTCCCAGGGATACAGGTTTTATTTCCACACACTGCCAGTCCCAACAGGGTTCCCAGATCTTCCTCCAAACCAGTGGACAGAGGCCAAAAAGCAAGTCCTTTCCCTGCTCTCCATGAGGGTAATACAACATGTTCCTACAGACCATATAGGCCAAGGTTTTTATTCCAGACTCTTCCTGGTACCCAAAAAAGAGGGCACATTGTGCCCCATCCTCGACCTATCCATTCTAAACACCTTTCTAGTGATACCAAAATTCAAAATGCTCACCCTCCAGCAACTTCTTCCTATGCTATCCAAGGATGCTTGGTTAGCCACCCTAGACCTTAGAGGCCTACCTACATATGCCAGTCATGGAATCATGCAGGAAATACCTGTTTCAGAGCAGGATCACTGCACATTCAATTCTCTGCGCTTCCCTTTGGCTTATCCACTGCTCCCAGAGTTTTCACAAAATGTCTGGCTACCAGCATTGCATTTTGCAGGCAAAGAAATATTCCAATTTATCCATACTTAGATGACTTCCTGTTTCAGGCATACAGTTAGGAAAAGCTGCTGAAGCATCCGACCTTTGTAAAGGACCTACTGACCTCCCTGGGGTATACTGTCAACGAAAAGAAATCAAAACTAGTACCCACTCAAAAAATTGTATTCCTGGGACCAAGCCTGGACACAGCATCCCAGATGGCATTCCTTAAATCAGAAAAACAAACCTACCTGACAACCTACTTCGCTCAACTGGCTACCAGGACCCAGTTATCCGCAAGGAAAATCCTGCAAACTGTAGGGTTCATGACTTCTTGCATTCTACTCATTCCATATACCAGACAGCTTATGAGGAAACTACAATGGTACCTAAAAAGCCTTTGGTGTCAGCACTCTCAAGATCTGGAAACTCCTTTATACCAATGATACCTTGCCTATGGAAATATTTTCTTTGGTGGGCATTGCCACAACAAGTGACTTCCCTTCTCACTACCCCACACTGCCCAGACCCTCAACAGACGCATCAGACTATGCCTGGGGTGTGCACCTGGATGGCAGGTGCATTCAGGGCCATTGGAGCCCTAATCAAATACATCTGCACATCAACCAAAAAGATGCCAGCTGTTCAGCACGCCCTGACAGCTTTCAGACCCCACTCTCCCCGGGGCCTCTGCTGATCAAAACAGACACCACCACAGTGATGTGGTACATCAACAAGTAGGGAGGGACTCTCTCTTATCCTTTGTGCATGCTCGCCATGACCCTTTGACACAAGGCTACAGCCATGCAACTACACCTGTTAGCACAATTCCTGCCAGGTTCTCTACACTCTGACAACCTAAGCAGAGACCTGCTAGACTCACATGAGTGGCAGCTAGACCAAAAAATCTTCACCCTTGTAACCCAGAAATGGGGCACCCCAAAGGTAGACCTCTTTGCCCCCCCCACTCCAATCACCAGCTTAGCAAATTCTGCACCAGGGAACCTCACAGCAAGGCCTGGAAAGTGGATACTCTATCCTTCGGTGGGTAAACCTCTCAGTCTATGCATTTCTTCCTCTACCACTCATTTCAAGGGTACTGATCAAAATAAGGGAGGAAAAACCGAGGACAATCCTGATTGCCCCAGACTGGCCATGGCAGCACTGGTACCCACTACTGTGCAGCCTGTCACCATGGCACCTACCTCAGATCCCAACACGTATGACCCAGAGGAATGGAGAATTCATGTATCCCCAGTTGCAGACCCTTGATCTGGCAGCCTGGTTTATTCCCTGACCTCTCCTCAAGCTGCCAGTCTAAGAAAACAAGTTCTAGATGTTATATGTGAGGCCAGACACCCCAGCATTAGAAAGTCTTGTGCTGACAAGTGGAAAAGGTATTGCACTTGGATCCAGGCTAAAGGAGCCGGAATGGCACAGCCCACCCTACCTCTCATCCTGAATTACCTGGCAGACCTACTACACAAGGGTTTATCCTTCTCTTCTGTTTAAATTCATGCCTCTGCCATCTCTGCTCATTTCAGCACAGTCACCTCTTTTCTCACACCCTCTCATCAAACAGTTCCTAAGTGGGGCTAACAACTTGAGGCCACCCAGAAGAGCTCCTTCCCCAGCTTGGGACCTAAACTTTGTGTTGGAAAAGCTCACCCTGCCCCCCCCCTCCTTGAACCTGCATCTTCAGCAGAGTTAAAATTCCTCTCTTGGAAGACAGCCTTGCTTCTGGCCATCACTTCAGCTAGAAGAGTATCAGAGCTTCAAGCACTTATGGCTGTAGAGCCATTCATCATTTTCCATGCTGACAGGGTTTCCCCTCAGGACTAACCCATCCTTCATGCCAAAAGTGGTGTCAATTGTAGCTCTCAACAAATCCATTCATTTGCCCACTTTTTTCCCTAACCCAAAAAACAAAGGGGAAAGGATTCTGCACTCTCTAGATGTGCACAAGACCACTCAGATTCTATCTAGACAGGACTAAATTTTTTAGAAAAACTGATCAATTGCTAGTCAGCTTCACTGCAGGAACAGATGGCAAGGCCATATCCAAACAATTTCCAAATGTTTAGCACATTGCATCCATTTCTGCTACAAACATCACAGAAAACCTCCCGCCAAGAAGGACACTGAAAACCTCCCCCCAAGGAGGTCAGGACACATTCCACTAGAGCAACCTCCACTTCGGCAGCTTTCCTCAGAGGGGTCCCCACCAGGAGGCTGCAACATGGACTTCTGTTCTTACCTTCACCAAGCATCACCACCTGCCTATCTTCTCCAAATCCAAGGCAAGCTTTACCACTGCAGTCTGGCAGGGCATCCTAGCCAGCTCCCAGTCTCCTTGACTGCTTCCACCCTTTTCTTCAGCTTTGGGAATCAACCCAAATGTGATGACTGCAGCAGTGAAACAATAAAAACATATTACAGTCGTGTACACTTACCATAAATGTAGATGTTAGAGTGTGTTCACTGTTGCAGTCCTGGTTTCCCTCCCTCCATCCCCCTTGTTTCTCTCTCTCTTTCTCTCTCTCCTTACAAGGAATTTTTGGTATTTACTTTCTACTGGTGGTGTTATTCCACCATAGCCTAGATCCTTATTGGGGGCTCCTGACATTTAGGGTAAGAAAAACTGATGTAATGTGGTCGGCTGCCTGATGTTCTTCTTGTTTCTCTGTTGCAGTCATCACATTTGGGTTATCTGCCTGCCGATGGTCCTCAGCTGGCCTGAATACCAGAGTCTTTGGATTTCTGCATCGGATGCTGTCGCTTTTTCCATGACGTCAGGTCATCAGGGGTATAAAACATGCAGAAGATGCCATTACATCACTCTTTCTTGCTGTGCAGTGCCCGAAGCAGCAGCAGTTTGCAAGTGCCAGTCGGCCAACTCCTGAAATTTTTGTTTTCAAGCTTCAGACCTGAAGTCTTTAAAAAGATAAATACCCTGTTGGGGATCCTTTTTTCTTGTTTTAACGATGTCAGAAAAAAATAATTGTCTTGCCTGTGGAAAGCAAATACCTCATAGAGATTTTTATTCTTACTGCGTCACCTGTTTAGGCCCAGACCACGACATCCCTCACCATCAGTTTTGTGCCTTGTTCAACTCCCGAACTATTCGTTTTCAGGCTATTTTTGTAGCTAAATACTTTCGTTCTCTATCTCCATACTCCAAAATGGATTCGTTAACCCATCAGACTAATGATCTTCCGGAAAAACATAAGGATAAAAACAGAGACAGACTGCATAAGTCCAAAACTGCCAACAGTGCTTCGGTTAAGCTAGTTGCCAGTCCGCCGGTACTCAGTGAGGTGCTTTTGCAGCCCCTGAAACCCACTATTAAAGATTCGCAGGCCTCTACGGAGATCCATTCAGAGTCCGGTATGCTGCGAGATGCTTCTTCGACTATGGAACCTGCGGATATCTCTACCTTGGATGGGTCCAGAGCCGCTGTGCAGGCACCGGCTTCTGAGGGTGTATTCAGGCCTACTGATTTTCATATTAAACCGGCGACTTCATTTCAAGCTAAGAATACCGAATTCCTCAGGCCTAAAGCCCACACTAAACCTAGAAAACCGATGACCAAACCTCATATGCCTCAAAAACAAATGATTAAAATGGCCGAAGACCTTATTACCTTAATTAGGGGAAGGCAGCCTTCCCCCTCTGAGACCTAGAACTGGTTTTCTCTGATTCTTCTGATCAGGAATCTGATATCTTTGTTTCTTCTGACTACCATGATTTACCCTTATCTACTTATGAGGATTCTGATGCAGAGGATTCCATTCCCTCTGCTTCCCCTCCGGAGGATTTTTCTTTTGGTGAAACCTTGCATACCCTTAGGGAGCATTTCCCCTGGGAAAGCCAGGACTACTCTGAATCCAAAAAGAGACTTGGGGAATTCCTACTCCTGTCTCAACACAGGCCTCTAGCTATACCTCCTGTTCTGGAGAATTGTAGATGATGTTTTCTTGGAATCCAGCCTTACTCCAGACACACTGCTTCCAGCTCCCAGGAAACCTGACAGGTGCTACAGAGTACTTGACTCTCTCAAATTCCTCTTCAAGAATCCTACTGCGGATACAGAGACCATTTCCCAAGGACCTAAAGGCATTAAAGCTACTACTGCCAAGAATTCTACCCCTTCTGATAGGGACTCCAGAGCTTTTGACAGATGGGGTAAGAAGGTATACATTTCTGCTACTTTGACCATTAGGGCTTTAAATTGCCATTTTCATATGTTAAAGTATCAGCAGCATGTTATGGGACTACTTCAACAGAAAATTATGTTGATTCCTGACTGTGCTGACCACAAAGATTTGCAAAAGTTAATGCATTCTGCTGGACAAGTTGGTAAACATACTTTGCAATGTGGTTTTGGTGCTTTAGAAGCATCTTGCAGGGCTGCTGTCACTGGGTCTGTTCTTAGAAGGCATGCTTGACTTAAGGAACAAAACTTGCCAGATCATGTTAAAGCTAAATTACTGGATGCACCCTTAAACCAAGACTGCCTTTTTGGCAACAAAGCAGAAGTTATCCCCAAAAGGATGGAGGAAAAAGTTAATCTATGCAAACTGTTTATTTCGTACAAGTACAGCCTCCTAGATTCAGTAGGCCTTGGCCTTCAAATAACTGGTCTTTTCCAGTCCCTTCCAGGCCTTCTCAGTCCAAACCCAGTAGCAGCAGACAACCAAGATTTCAGTCTCAGGCTATGCTTAGATCTAAGCAGTGGGGGGCTCTCACTTCCAAAGCAGGGAGTACTAAGCCACCCCTATGGAAAAATGGCACAATGACTTATCCTTAACTCTTCCAAGCCCTGCTCAACTACTTGCTCCCTTAGGAGGAAAAATTGCCCTGCATGCTAAAAACTGGGAACTTATTAACCAGGACAAATGGGTTTTAAACATAGTTTCCCTAGATACAGCACTCCCAACTCCAAGTGGATGGCCAAGACCTACCCCCAAATCAGTGGGCGGAGGCCCAAAAACAAGTACTCTCTCTTCTCAGTATCAGGGCTATTCAACCTGTCCCAGCAGAACAAAGGGGACACTGTTTTTATTCGACTGTTCCTGGTTCCCTGAAAAGAAAACTCCTGGAATCCTATCCTGGATCTGTCTATTCTCAACACCTTCAGGTGGTTCCAAAATTCAAAATGCTAACTCAACAGCTTCTTCCTTTGCTAGCCAAGGATGCCTGGCTGGCAACCCTAGACTTAAAAGAAGCTTACCTGCACATCCCAGTAAGGCAATCCTACATTCAGTTCCTACGTTTCAGGGCGGGCTCCATGCACTCCCAGTTCTCTGCACTTTCCTTTGCCTTATCTACTGTGCCCAGGGTATTCACAAAGTGCCTAGCTCCAGCCATTGCATTTTGCAGGCAGAGAAATATTCAGATTTATCCATACTTGGATGACTGCCTAATTCAGGCAGAAAGTCAGGACTTGCTATAACACCACCTGGCATTTGTAAAGAGACTTATAACCTCATTGGGGTACACCATCAACGAGAAGAATTCACACCTAGTTCCCTGCCAACAGATTGTATTCCTGGGAGCAAGCTTGAATACAATTTCCCAGATGTCGTTCCTCACTCCGGAGAAACAAGTTTATTTGACAAACTATTTCAGCTTACTGGCCACAAAAACCCAGCTATCAGCAAGGAAAAGCCTGCAAGCCCTGGGGTTCATGGCCTCTTGCATTCTGTTAATTCCATATGCAAGACTGCATATGAGGAAACTTCAATGGTATCTAAAAAGTGTATGGTGTCAACATTCTCAGGATCTGGAAGTAATGATTCCTATCATTCTTTGTCTAAGGACAGAGTTCATTTGGTGGGCAGAGGCCTGCTACCACAGCAAGGGACTCCCTTTCACTCTACCCCCTGCCGCCCAAACCCTAACAGATGCATCAGACTGTGCATGGGGGACTCACAGGGCAGTGCATTCAGGACAAATGGAACCCAGGACAGATGCACCTGCATATCAATCAGAAAAAAAATGTTAGCTGTACAGAGTGCTTTGACAGCCTTCAAAGACCTTATTCTTCCCGGACAACTATTGGTAAAGACAGACAACACCACAGTTATGTGGTGCATAAACAAGCAAGGGGGGAACCCATTCCTACCCACTCTGCAGACTAGCCATGGCTCTGTGGATCACAGCCTTGAGCTACCAAGTGTACCTGCAAGCTCATTTCCTGCCAGGCAAACTAAATCCACTGGCAGACGACTTAAGCAAAAATCTCATGGACCCACACTAATGGAAACTGGAACTCAAAATATTCAAGCTCTTAAACAAATGGAGGACACCAGAGGTAGACCTGTTTGCCTCCCTTCAAAACTGCCAATTGAACAAATTCTGCACCAGAACTCCCCACAATCAAGTTTGGAAAGTGGATGCCCTGTCCTTTACCTGGGAAATCCTCTCAATTTATGCCTTTCCCCCTCTGCCTCTCCTCTCGAAGGTTCTACTAAAGATCAAACAGGACAAGCCAAGGACAATACTGATTGCCCCAGGCTGGACACGCCAGCACTGGTACCCCCTTTTGCGCAGTCTGACAGTGCTGCAACTATGGCACCTGCATCAGACATCTTCCCTGCTGTCCCAGCAGGTGGGCCAGATTCTGCACCCTCAGCTTCAAACCCTGAACCTTGCAGCCTGGCTCAATTCCCTGAGCTCACCTCTAGCAACTATCAGTAAGCAGGTGCTGGATGTCATTCTTGAGGCAAGGAGACCTAGTACTAGAAAATCGTATTCAGAAAAGTGGAAAAGATTCTGTTCCTGGAGCAAGGCTCAGGGGATGGGCACAACTGTGCCCAGCTTACCTCATATTCTAGATTATGTAACAAAAATGCTCCACAAGGGTCTGTTTTTCTCTTCAATTAAGATTCATGCCTCTGCCATCTCAGCACATAATACCGAGCCACCCCTCTTCTCTCATCTCCTGCTAAAGCAATTCCTTAGAGGGGCCAAAAATTTAAGACTCCCCAGGAGAGCGCCCACTCCAGCTTGGGACCTTAACTTTGTATTAGAAACCCCCCCCCCCCCTTTGAACCAGCTGCTACAGCAGAGTTGAAATTCCTTTCTTGGAAAACCGCCTTACTTGTAGCCATCACTTCAGCAAGAAGAGTGTCTGAACTACAGGCCCTCATGCAGTGGAACCCTTCATTGTCTTCCATGTGGACAGGGTTTCCCTCGGGACTAATCCATACTTTATGCCCAAGGTGGTGTCTAGTGTGGGTCTAAACCAGTCCATTCATTTGCCTACCTTTTTCCCTAACCCTCAAAATAAAGAGGAAAAGGATACTGCATTCTCTGGACATGCACAGACAGCTTAGATTCTATTTGGACAGGACTAAGCATGTCAGAAAATCTGACCAGCTGCTAGTTAGCTTTGCTGCAGGGGCAGAGGGGAAGGCCATTTCTAAGCAGACCATTTGCTAATGGATAGCCCATTGCATCCATTTCTGCTACAAGCACCAAGGAAAACCTACCCCATAGGGTATAAGATCACATTCCACCAGGGCTGCATCTACCTCTGCAGCATTCCTCAGAGCTGCTACCTGGAGCTCTGTACATACTTTCACCAAGCATTGCCACCTGCCTATCTTTTCTAAATGCAGAGCTGGATTTGCCACAGCAGTCTTACAGGGCCTGATTGTTAGCCCTAATGCTCTTTAACTGCAACCACCCTTCCTTAGCTTTGGGAATCAACCCAAATGTGATGACTGCAACAGTGAAACTCAAAGATCATAGTACAGTTGTGTACACTTACCATAAATGTAGATGTTAAGAGTGTATTCACTGTTGCAGTCCTGGTTACCCTCCTTTTAGCCCCCCTGACTTCTCTTGGCTCTACCTTTCCTTCTTGTTTGGCACATATTTCATGTGTATTTGCTTTTTGCTGGGGGTGTTCCATACCATATAATTGCTTTCTATTGTGGGGGCACCTGAAATCTGGGGCAATAAAAACTGATGTAATTGCGTCGGCTGCATGTTTTATACCCCTGACGTCATGGAAGAAGCGACAGCATCCAACGCAGAAATCCGAAGATTCTGGTATTCAGACTGGCTGAGGGCTACCTACAGGCAGATAACCCAAATGTGATGACTGCAGCAGTGAATACACTCTCACATCTACATTTCTGGTAAGTGTACACAACTGTACTTTCCTCAGGGCATTCTGAAGATCTTCGCAGACAACACCACAGTGATGTGGTACTTGAACAAGCAAGGAGGGACGAAGTCATACCTCCTCTGCAGTCTAGCCCTACAGGTATGGGATCTAACAGTCTCCCAGGGTATCTCCCTACAGGCAGCCTACAATCCCCTCCCAACACAGTTGCCAGGCAGACTCCTTAAGCAGAACCACCTCAGACAGTCACTAGTGGATGCTGTCAAGGGAGGTATTCCTAGATCTGATACACAGGTGTGGTATTCCCCAGATAGACCTGTTTGCCTTCTCCACAAACAGACAACTCCAGAGCTATTGCTCCAGAACTCACGACATGAAGGCTCTTCAAACAGATGGCTTGTTAATGTCTTGGAAGGGGAAATTCCGGTATGCCTTTCACTCCCTTCCCGCTGATCCAAAGATTCCTACTGAAAATTCAGCACGACTCGCCAAAATTCTTGTTGGTGACCCCCTTTTGGCCATAGCAGCACTGGGTGTTGTTCGTGTTTCACTGTTGCAGTCATCATCTGTGGGTTATCGCTGCTGTGGTAGCCCTCGGCTGGTCCAAATACTAGAGTCAGTGTTTTTCTTGCTTGACTGCAGTTCCCTGTAGTCTGACGTCAAGTTGTCAGTGTTGAAGCAAGGCAGCCGATGTCATTACATCAGTCTTTCTTGCCATGGAGCCTGTAGCAGAAGCAGTTTGCATGAGTGCCGGTCAGTCCCTACCAGAGTTTGAATTTCAGCTGAAAATGTCTAAAGGTAAGTACCCCGTTGGGGACCCTTTATAATAGTCTTGCCTGTGGAACACAGATCCCACACCAAAACTTCCATTCTTACTGTGTCACTTGTTTATGCCCAGACCACAACATCTTCCGTTGCCGGTTCTGTGCCCTCTTAAATGTGAGAAACATTCACCATAGAGCTCTTATTGTAGACAGTTATTTTCATGTTCCATCTTCGCTTTCAGATATGATGTCCGTCAGCCAACAATCCATGGAAATTCCGAAAAAACGCAGAGGTAAAGATAGAGACAGACCGCACAAGGTTAAGCCTTCCGACTACTGTACCGCTAAGCAGGTTGGCAGTTCTCCAGAATTCAGTGAGTCGCTTTCGCAGTCCCTGATGCCAGATTCGATATCTATGCAGACCTTTACAGAGACGCTTTCGGAGTCTGCTATGCCACAGAAATCTTCATCTTCCAAGCCTTTGGCGGTCTCTGCCTCAGTTAGGTCTTGAATGTCTTCTCATCCGACTACCATTTCTCTCAGACAGATGGATTCTCTCAGGCCTAGAAGCCAGGCCAGTCCTAGAAAATCTGCTTCTAGTCACCATCTTGCTCCTCCTCCTCCACCACCCCAAGCACAAATGCTTAAAATGGTGGTGGATCTCATTTCCTTTATCCGGGGTAGTCTTGCCACAACTTCTAAAAGGAAAAGACACTCTTCTCCAGATATTGAGCGAACAGAATTCTGAGGAATCTGATTATTCAGATTTTGAAGAGGAATAGCAACCTCTGACTGCTTATGAGGCTTCAGATGCAGAGGAATCCATCCCTTCTGCCTCCCCTCCAAAGGACCTTTTCTTTGGGGGAAACCCTTCACACCCTCAGGGAACATTTCCAGTGGGAATCTCCGGGCTTTCCCCAGTCTAAGAAAATACTTAGAAAGTTTCTAGACCTGCCCCAGCGCAGACTCCTGACCATACCCCCATATGTTAGTAGTAGTGGATGATGATTTCCATGAATCCCGCTTAGCCTCTGACGCCCTCCCACCTGTTCCCAGTAAATCTGACAGGTATTAGTGTGTACCAGATTCTCACAAATACCTGTACAGAAATCCTGCTGCAGACCCAGAGGTCATTACATATGGACCTAAAGGAGCTAAGACTAGATGTTTGTGTTTCACTGTTGCAGTCATTACATTTGGGTGATCTGCCTGCAGGTAGCCCTCAGCCGGCCTGAATATCAAAGTCCTGGATTCCTGCATCGGATGCTGTCTCTTCTTCCATGATGTCAGGTCGTCCGGAGTATAAAACAAGCAGCCAACACCATTACATCAGTTTTTCTTACTGCACGGTGCCCGAAGCAGAAGCAGTTTGCAAGTGCCGGTCGGCCAACTCCTGAAATTTTCGTTTTCGAGTTTCAGAACCGAAGTCTTCAGAAAAGCTAAGTACCCCATTGGGGATCCTTTTTCTTGCTCTTAACCGATGTCAGTAAAATTAACAGTTGTCTTACCTGTGGAAAGCAAATACCCCATAAAGATTTTCATTCATACTGCATTCCTTGCTTAGGCCTAGCCATCTGACTACAGACATTCCAAAAAAACATAAAGATAAAGACAGACTGCATAGGTCCAAAACTGCCGACGATGCTTCCGTTAAGCTCGTTGCCAGTTCGCCGGTATTCAGTGAGGTGCTTTCGCAGCTCCTAATACCCGCTACTTCAGATTCGCAGACCTCTACTGATACCCATTCGGAGTCCGATATGTCGCGAGATGCTTCTTTGACTATGGAACCTGCGTTTGTCTCTACCTTGGATGGGTCCGGAGCCGCTTTGCAGGCACCGGCTTCTGAGGGTGTATTCAGGCTTACAGATTTGCATTTCAAACCAACACCATCTCCTTCATCAAGGCCTAAAACTCGACCCATGCCTAGAAAACTGACGTCCAAACTGTGTGGTCAGGCCCATATGCCTAAAAAACAAATGCTTAGAATGGCTGAAGACCTTATTACTTTAATTAGGGGAAGCCAGCCTTCCCCCTTCTAAGAGACCTAGAAATGATTTTCCTTCTGATTCTTCTGATCAGGATTCTGAAATTTCTGTTTCTTCCGATTACCAGGATTTTCCCTTATTCACCTATGAGGATTCTGATGCTGAGGATTACATTCCGTCTGCTTCCCCTCCAGAAGATTTTTCTTTTGGTGAAACCTTGCACTCTTATGGAGCATTTCCACTGGGAAAGCCATGATTACTCTGACTCCAAAAAGAGGCTTAGGGAATTCTTACTCCTCCCTCAACACAAGCCTTTAGCTATCCCTCCTGTTCTGGACATAGTCGATGATTCCTTCTTGGAATCTAGCCTGGCCCCAGAGACTTTATTACCAGCTCCCAGAAAACCTGACAGGTATTACAGAGTACCTGACTCTCACAAGTTCCTATTCAAGAATCCTACTGCGGATCCAGAGACCATTTTCCAAGGACCAAAAGGCATTAAGGCTACTGCTGCCAAAAACCCTACCCCCCTCTGATAGAGATTCCAGGGCCGTGGACACATGGGGGTAGAAGGTATACACTTCTGCTACTTTAGCCATTACAGCCTTAAATTGCCAGTTTCATATGTTAAAGTATCAGCAGCATATTATGGGACTACTTAAACAGAAATTGATGTTGAGTCCTGACTGTGCTGAACATAATTACAGGATTTAATGCATTCTTCTGAACAAGTTGGTAAACATACTTTGCAATGTGGTTTTGACTCTAGAAGCATCTTGCAGGGCTGCTGTCACTGGGTCTGTACTTAAAAGGCATGCTTGGCTTAAGGAGCAAAACTTGCCCGATCATGTTAAAGCTAAATTACTGGATGCTCCCTTAAACCAGGACTGCCTGTTTGGCAACAAAGCAGAAGTTGTTCTTAAAGAGATGGAGGAAAAGCTAAATCTATGCAAGTTGTTAAAGATTTCTTGCAAGTACAGCCTCCCAGATTTGGTAGGCATTGGCCTTCTAAGAATTGGTCCTTTCCAGTCTCTTAAGGCCTTCTCAGTCCAAACCCAGGAACGGCAGACCACCTAAGCTACAGTCTCAAGGTCTTCACAGGCCTAAGCAGTGGGGGGCTCCCACTTCCAAAGCTGGAAGTAGTAAGACATCCCCTATGGAAAAATGTCACAATGACTTAACCTCAATTCTTCCAAGCCCTGCTCAACTGCCTGCTCCCTTAGGGGGAAAGCTCACACTGCATGCAAAAAACTGGGAACTCATTACCCAGGACAAATGGGTTTTAAATATAGTTTTCCAAGGATACAGATTCCACTTCCACACCTTACCAACCCCAAACGGTTGGCCAGACCTACCCCCAAATCAGTGGGCAGAGGCTCAACAGCAGGTTCTCTGTCTTCTAAGTATCAGGGCTATTCAGCCTGTCCCAGCAGAAGAAAGGGGACAAGGTTTTTACTCAAGACCTTTCCTAGTACTTGGAGAAGACAGCTCCTGGCATCCTATCCTGGTCCTGTCTATTCTAAACACCTTTTTGGTAATCCCAAATTTCAAAATGCTAACACTTCAACAGCTGCTTCCTATGCTGGGCAAAGATGCCTGGTTGGCAACCTTAGACTCAAAGGAAGCTTACCTGCACATTCCAATAAGGGAATCTTGCAGGAAATACCTACACTTCAGAGCAGGCTCCATGCACTTATCAGTTCTCTACACTTTCGTTTTTCTTATCTACTGCACCCAGGGTATTCACAAAGTGCCTAGCTCCAGCCATTGCATTTTGCAGGCAGAGAAATATTCATATATGCCCATACATGGACGATTGTTTAATTCAGGCAGAAAGCCAGGGCATGCTATTAAAACATCTGGCATTTGTAAAGAAACTTCTAACCTCGCTGGGGTACACCATAAACAAAAAGAAATCTCATCTGGTACCCTGACAACAGATTGTATTCCTGGGAGCAAGCTTGAACACCACTTCCCAGATGTCTTACTTGACGCCAGAGAAACAAGTTTGTCACCCTACTTCAAACTACTGGCCACAAAGACCCAGCTATCTGCAAGGAAACTTTTGCAAGCCTTGGGGTTCATGACCTCTTGCATTCTACTAATTCCATATGCAAGACTGCATATGAGGAAACTACAATGGTATCTAAAAAGCCTATAGTGTCAACATTCTCAGGACCTGGAATTAATGATTCCTATCATTCCTTGTATAAAAACAGAGTTCCTTTGGTAGGCAGAGGCCTGCCACCTCAACAAGGGGGCTCCCTTTCAATCTACACCTTGAAGCCCAAACCCTGACTACAGACGCATCAGACTGTGCATGGGGGGCTCACTTGGCAGGGCAGTACATTCAGGGCAAATGGAACCAGAGTCAGATGCACCTGCATATCAACCAAAAAGAAATGTTGGCTGTACAGAATTCCCTGACAGCCTTCAAAGACAACATCCTTCCAGGACAATTGCTGATAAAGACAGACAACACCACAGTTGTGGTACATAAACAAGCAGGGAGGAACCCACTCGTACCCTCTCTGCAGACTAGCCATGGCTCTGTGGAACACAGTGTTGAGCTACCAAGTGCACCTACAAGCTCAGTTCCTCCCAAGCAAGCTAAATTCGCTGGCAGACAACCTAATCCAAAATCTCATGGACCCACACGGATGGAAATTGGAACCAAATCTATTCAACCTCTTGAACAAATGGGGGACTCCAGAGATAGACCTGTTTACCTCCCCTCAGAACTGCCAATTGGACAAATTCTGCACAAGGACTCCCCACAGTCAAGCTTGGAAAGTGAATACCCTGTCCTTTACCTGGGAAAGCCTCTCTGTTTATGCCTTTCCCCCTCTGCCTCTCCTCTTGAAGGTTCTACTAAAGATCAAACGGGGCAAGCCAAGGACAATACTGATTCCACCAGACTGTCCTCACCAGCACTGGTACCCCCTCTTGTGCAGTATGGTACTGCTGGAGCCATGGCACCTACCTCAGACACCTTCCCTGCTGTCCCAGCAGGTGGGACAGATTCTGCACCCTCAGCTTCAAACCCCGAATCTTGCAGCCTGGCTAATTCCTACAGCTCTCCAATAGTATCCCTCAGTAAGCAGGTGCTAGATGTCATTCTGGAAGCAAGGAGGCCTAGTACTAGAAAATCCTAAGTGGAAAAGTGGAAAAGATGCTGTTTCTGGAGCCAGACTCTGGGGATGGGCACAACAGTGCCCAGCTTACCTCATATTTTTCAGTACTTAACAGAAGTGCTCCACAAGGGCCTATCCTTCTCGTCAATTAAAATTCATGCCTCTGCCATTTCAGCACATTTTAATACTGAACCTCCCCTCTTCTCTCACCCCCTGCTAAAGCAATTCCTCAGAGGGGCTTAAAATTTTAGACCCCCCCCCCCCCCAGGCGAGCACCTACTCCAGCCTGGGACCTTAACATTGTATTGGAAAAGCTCACTTTCCCTCCATTTGAACCAGCTGCAACTGCAGAGTTGAAATTCCTTTCTTGGAGAACAAACTTCCTTCTAGCCATCACTTCAGCAAGAAAAGTGTCTGAATTACAGGCCATCATGGCAGTGGAGCCCTTCATTATATTCTGTGCAGACAGGGTTTCCCTCAGGACCAATCCTTCCTTGATGCCCAAGTTGGTGTCTAGTGTGGCTCTAAATCAGTCCATTCATTTGCCTACTTTTTTCCCTAATCCACAAAACAAAGAACGAGTACTGCACTCCTTGGATGTGCACAAACAACTTAGATTTTATTTGGACAGGACTAAGCCTCTCAGAAAATCTGAACAGCTGCTAGTTGGCTTTGCTGCAGGGGCAGAGGGGAAGGCCATTTCAAAGCAAACCATTTCTAAATGGATAGCCCATTGCATTCATTTCTGCTATAAGCACTATGGAAAACCTACACCACTGGGTATAAGATCACATTCCACCAGGGTTGCATCTACCTCTGCAGCCTTTCTCAGAGGAGTCCCTACCAGGGACATCCTAGAAGCTGTTACCTGGAGCTCTGTACATACCTTCACCAAGCATTACCACATGCCGATTCTTTCTATAAATCCAGAGCTGGTTTTGCCACTGCAGTCTTGCAGGGCTTGATAGCTGGCCCTAAAGCTCTTTAACTTCCTCCCTTCCTTAGCTTTGGGAATCAACCCAAATGTAATGACTGCAACAGTGAAACACGAAGAACATAGTACACTTGTGCACACTTACCATAAATGTAGATGTTCGAGTGTATTCACTGCTGCAGTCCTGGTTACCCTCCCTCCCCCTGACTTCTGTTAGCTCTACCTTTGCTTCTTGTTTTAAGCTTTCTGGTGTATTTGCTTTTTGATGGAGGTGTAACATATATAATTGCTTCCCATTGTGGGAGCACCTGACATCTGGGGCAAGAAAAACTGATGTAATGGCATCGGCTGCATATTTTATACCCCCTGACGACCTGATGTCATGGAAGAAGGGACAGCAACCGATGCAGGAGTCCAAGACTTTGTTATTCAGGCCGGCTGAGGGCTACCTGCAGGCAGATAACCCAAATGTAATGACTGCAACAGTGAATACACTCTAACATCTACATTTATGTTAAGTGTACACAACTGTACCTTCTGCCAAGAATCCTATTCCTTCTGACAAGTATTCCAGAGCTCTGGACAGATGGGGTACAAAAAGTATACACTGCTGCAATCTTAGCTATCCGAGCACTCAACTGTCAGTTTCATATGTTAAAATATCAACAACACACTTTGGAACTATTAAAACAAAAGATTTCTACCTCTCCTGACTGTGCCAATTCAAAAGAATTAGCAGATTTACTGCACTTTGCTTGTCAAGTGGCCAAACACTCATTACACTGTGGGTATGACACCCTAGAAGCCTCTAGCTGGGCAGCAGTGTTAGGATCTGTCATTAGGCGACATGCATGGCTGAAGGAATAACCTCTCCCTGATCATGTCAAGTCTAAACTAATTGATTCACCCTTGGATAAGGACCGCTTGTTTAGAGTAAAAGCAGAGGAGGTGCTTAAAAAGATGGAAGAGCAACCAAAATCTATGCAAACAGTAAAAGATTTCTTTCAGGTTCAACCTCCCAGGTTCAGCAGGAACTTTCCCTCTTAAGCACTGGTCCTTCCCTGCCCCTAGCAGACAAGGCCCAAGGTAAGCTCCACAGAGACAGACCACCCAGGTGCCTATCCCAGGAGCAGCAGAGAACCAAACAGTGGACCACTTCCTACCCAACAGCAGGGAATTCTAAGCCACCCTTCTATGACAAAAACTCCGTGACTCCCCCTCCCCCCTCTGCCCTCCCTTCACTCACCAAAAGCTAGGAGGAAGGCTCTCCCTCTTCAAAGAAAATTGGCTTTCTGTAACAAAGGACAAATGGGTCTTAAAGATCATTTTTCAGGGGTACAAATTCTCTCAGTGAACTCTCAATTCCAAGAGGGTACCCAGACTTAGCACCAAATCAATGGGCAGAGGCATTTAAATGGGTCCAAACTCTCATATCCCAGGGGGAAGTAGAACCTGTCTCCTCAGATTAAACAGGCAAAGGCTTTTATTCCATACTATTCCTTGTTCCCAGAAAAGAGGCCACTTGGCGCCCCATCCTGGATCTATCCATTCTGAACACCTCCCTGGTGGTCCCCAGATTCAAAATGCTAACTTTGCAGCAGCTGCTGTCTATGCTGACAAAAAAATGCCTGGCTAGTGACCTTAGACCTAAAAAGATGCCTACCTGCACATCCCCATAAATTAATCCTGCAGGAAATACCTGTGCTCCAGAGCAGGATCACAACACTTTCAGTTCTGTGCGCTGCCCTTTGGCTTACCTGCTGTGCCCAGGCTATTCACCAAATGCTTAGCCCCAGCCATAGCATTTTGCAGACAGAGAAATATACACATTTCCCCTTACCTGGACGACTGCCTCATTCAGGCAGAGTGCAAAGAAAAGCTGCTCCAGGACCTTCTCTTTGTCAAATCTCTCCTAACTTCCCTAGGGTTCACCATCAAAGAAAAGAAAT
Organism: Protopterus annectens; assembly: GCF_019279795.1. NCBI lineage: Eukaryota > Metazoa > Chordata > Ceratodontiformes > Protopteridae > Protopterus > Protopterus annectens. The sequence goes on along the minus strand of NC_056747.1, from coordinate 668,751,502 downwards.
CATAGCAAACACCCTCCAGGAAGATCATTTTCTTGGGAGCACTGCTAGGCACAGCATCCCAAATGGCCTTTCTATCCCCAAAAAAACAGAGCTTCCTGCCTCTCTACTTTACCCAACTGGCTTCCAGAGGTCACCTCACTGCAAGGAAGTTCCTGCAAGCCCTGGTGTACATGGCATCATGCTTTCTTCTAATTCCTCTGGCCAGGCTCCACATGAGAACACTTCAGTGGTATTTAAAGAAACTTTGGTGTCAGCACTCTGTCTCTAGAGATCTCTCTCCCTCTGATCTCATGTATAAGGGCCGAGTTTCTCTGGTGGGCAGGGGCCTGTGCCCAGAACGAGTATTCCCTTCATCCTCCACCCTACCAGCTAGACCATCACCACCGATGCCTCAGAAACTACTTGAGGCGCTCACCTAGCAGGCAGGTGCACCCAAGGTCTTTGGGATGCCCAGCACCTTCCCTTACACGTCAATCAGAAAGAAATGATGGCAGTACAAAAGGTTCTGACATCCTTCAAACCCCATCTCAGGCCAGGGGTTCTCCTTAAAAAAACAGACAGCACCACAGTAATGTGGTATATCAACAAACACGGGGGGACCCAATCTTACCCTTTGTGCAGGCTAGCCATAAACCTCAGACTGACAGCCGCCTCCATGGGTCTACACCTAATTGCCCAATACCTACCAAGGGTCAACTACACCCTGGCAGACCACCTAAGCAGAAACTTACTGGACCCCCACGAAGGGCAGCTCCACAGGAAAATCTTTCTGCAAATCACTCCGGAGGTGGATCTCTTTGCTTTGCACCTCAACCACCAGGTGCCAAAATTCTGGACCAGGGAGTATCGCCTCCTAGCATGGAGGGTGGTGGATGCCTTGACCTTCCCCTGGAACTCCATCTTTGTGTATGCGTTCCCTCCTCTGCCTCTCATTCCCAAGGTACTGATCAAAATAAAGGATGAGAGATCAAAGGCCATCTTCATTGCTCCAGATTGGCCCAGACAGCATTGGTACCCCCTACTGTGCAGCCTGACTTTACAGCCCCCCCCCCCCCAAGCAGCTTCCCCTGATCTCAGACCTCTTGACCCAGGTTGGGGGGGGGGGGGATGACGCACCCAGACTTGCAGAGACTCGATCTTTCAGCATGGCTAATACTTTAAAAGCAAACAGGGGGTCCCTGTTGAGCAAAAAGATCCTAGATGTTATCACAGAGGCCAGATGGCCTAGCACCAGAAAATCTTAAGCAGGGAAATGGAAAAGATTCTGCTCCTGGAGCCAGTCCAGAGGGGCCAGTACCTCACATCCTTTAATCTCTCGTATCTTGGATTACCTAGCCGAGTTGCTGAAAAGTGGCCTCTCCTTCTGTTCTATTAAAGTCCATGTCTCAGCCATTTCAGCCCATTATGATTCAGACCTACCCCTCTTCTGTCATCCTTTGATTAAACAATTCCTCAGAGGGGCCTCTAATATCAGATCTCCCAAAAGACCTCTTATGCCAGCCTGAGACCTGAATTATGTGTTAGAAAAACTAACCTTACTTCCCTTCGAACCTGCTGCTTCAACAGCATTGACGTACCTCTCCTGGAAGACTGCCTTCCTACTAGCCATCATCTCAGCCAGAAGGGTTTCAGAACTTCGGGCACTCATGGCTGTTGAGCCCTTCATCATTTTCCATGCCGACAGGGTCTCCCTGAGGACTAATCCCTCCTTTATGCCCAAGATGGTATCTGATGTGACCCTCAACCAGGCCACACACCTACTCACCTTCTTTCCCAACCCTCAAAACAAGGGGGAAAGAGTTCTGCACTCGCTAGATATGCACAGACAACTCTGATACTATCTGGACCGTACTAAACCCTTCAGAAAAACAGACCAGCTGCTTGTCAGCTTTGCCCCGAGAGCTGAGGGGAAGCCCATTTCCAAGCAAACCATTTTCACATGGCTATCACACTGTATCCATTTCTGCTACAGACTGCATGGGAACCCCCCCCCCCAGTGTATCTGTACCCATTCCACTAGGGCAGCCTCCACTTGCACAGCCTTCCTCAGAGGAGTCCCCACCAGCGACATCTTGGAAGCTGCCACCTGGACCTGTGTCCATAGCTTTACAAAGCATTACTACCTACCTCTTTTTTCTAAGTCTAGATAAGGGTTTGCCTCTGCAGTTCTGCAGGGCTTTCTGAGCCATGCCTAGGGTTGTAAGCTATCCTTCCATCCCTCTCCTCAGCTTTGGGAGTCCTCCCACAGGTGATGACTGCAACAGTGAAACTCGAAGAACATAGTATAGTTGTGTACAGTTACCATAAATGTAGATGTTTGAGTGTATTCACTGTTGCAGTCCTGGCTTCCCTCCCTTCATCCCCCTTATTTCCTCTTTCCCTAGGGGGACATAAGCTTCCCATGGTGGCTTTTAGCCACCTGGACCACTTTACCTTATTTCCTTGTGCTTCTGATGGGTTAGAGCAAGAAAACTGATGTAGTGACGTCGGCTGCCTTGCTTTATAACACTGACGAGCTGACGTCATACTGCAGCTGACGCAGAAAAGCATAGACTCTGGTATTCGGGCCGGCTGAGGGTTACCACAGTAGGAGTAACCCACAGGTGATGACTGCAACAGTGAATACACTCTAACATGTACATAAGTGTAAGCAAGTGTACTTTCCCCTACTTCTTCATCTGTCCAAGGGCAATCGCCACAAGTTACACCCCTCAGTGGATCTAATCACAGCACCAGGGAACACAGATTCACCCACAGTGGAGATCCCTGCACCTCTCCCTGTGGCGGATAGGATTCTGATTCCCTTCCGACATTTGTACAATGAGGACTTGCTCTCAGTCCTGCATGAGGCCAGGAAATGAAAAACAAGAACATTTTCTCTCTGAATGGAGAAGGTTTTCTTTTTGGTGTCAGAAAAGACAGAGCCACTGGACAGCGACTTGCCTCTAATTCTCTCTTACCTGTGTGAACTGTTAGGCCTGTCTTACTTCTCCTTAAAAGCACACCTGTCTGCCATTTCTGCATGCCTATGGAGCCTCCACTAGCTTCCAGACTTCCCAGCCAAGCTATTTCTAAAAGCTGTTTTACACTTACGACCCCCTAGAAAACCAACTTCTCCTCCTTGTGATCTTAATTACTTATTCTGCCACCCTTTGAACCAGTGGCAAGGCTGATTTGAAATCTTGCACTTGGAAAACAGTAGTGCTAGTAGCTTTGACATCAGCCAGAAGGGTCTCAGAGCTCCAAGCCCTCATGGCTACTCCACCCTTCCTAGTTTTCCATATGGACAGGTTAACCCTCAGGATTAATCCCTCCTTCACTTCCAAGGTGGTTAATGACCTTTCCCTAAGTCAGGCTATTCACCTGCCCACCTTCTTTCAAATTCTTGGAGAGACTGAGAGAGTCCTTCACTCCCTTGATGTACACAGGCAACTTCGTTTCTGCTTGCATAAGACCAACCCTATACGCAAATCAGATCAGCTGTTTGTTTCCTTCCACCCCAGGGCTCTGGGGAAAGCTGTGGGAAAATGAACCATTTCTTCTTGGATTGCTAGGAGCATCTCCTTTTGTTACTTACACCATGGAAAGACACTAACGGGCAATGTCAGAGCCCATTCCACAAGGGCCGTGGTTTCCTCTGAAGCCTTCTTTAAAGGCCTAGATACTAACTCCATTCTGGAGGCTGCTACCTGGTCATCTGTGCACACCTTCACCACAAGATGGACTACATCTCTAGGACCTGAGCGGGATTTGCCAGGGCTATCCTGCATGGGTTCCTGGAATCCTCATCCAGACCACCACCCAGCCAGCAATGAGCTTTTGTGCTCGCCCACTAGTGAATACTGCAACATTGGAATAGGACGACATAGGAAAGTTGTGTAAAATCTTACCGTAACCATAGATGTTCTTCTCTTCCATGTTGCAGTATTTATTCACTCCCTCCATCTTCCTGTTCTCCTTGCACTTGCTCGCCCCAGTTCCTGCAGGCTGTGCTATCAGGACGGGCTCTGTCTGGGGCTTCTTGGTTCTAAGGACTGGTGCTCAGACTTCACATTTATGGCCCATGTACCAGCCAACACGTCTGATGTCCGCACCAACAGGGACTGGAAAAGCTTTGGAAACCTGGGCAAACAAGCTGATGGGAAGAAGAGTAAACCCACTAGTGAATACTGCTGCATGGAAGAGAAGGACATCTATGGTTATGGTAAGATTTTACACAACTTTACTTTATAATTGCATTAGTGTGTGTGCTAGTACATATATCTCTGATGCAGTAGTCATAAGGAATGCATTGCTCCATACAATCCTGAATAAATCTGTTAAAGAGCAACTTTTCTGAGTGTGCCTCTGGACAAAAATGTATTACATTGTCCTCCCTCACAGGATCTATTGAGAAGAACAGTGACCAAAAGAAAAAGTGTTATTAGCCAAGTATAATGTGCACTTCTGAAAAAGCACTGGTTTTATAACAAACCACGCTGAACTGCTCATACATTTAGCTTTTGTCAAAAACCAGTGGCAAGAAGACACGGGCAGAAAAGTAGCTCCGTCCATCAGCCAAGAGGGTGCCGTTCACTTCTGACTTCCCCCTGTTCTGTGGCCTGTTGGGAGGGAAGACTTGAGAAGTAAATTCAGGCTAATGATAGACCTGTGGGTGAAGGAGTTTATTGGCTCACATTGCAAAGTCAAGTTCAGATCCTTTCACCTGCGAGTATAAATGGCCCCAGTATAAAACCAAATGGCTTTAGCGGGCCCATCCTAGATCAGATGTCTTCAGCATGAGAAGGGGTTCTGACAAAGAAGTAAATGGATGGGGTTGAGTAGTATGGACGCTAGAGACCCATTCTGGATTTCTCCGAAGTTTTTATTTATACCCATATCTATCATACAGTGTATATAAAAAGTGTACACACCCCTGTTAAAATGCCAGGTTTTTGTGATATAGAGAGTCCATAATAAATCACTTCAAAACTTTTTCCACCTTTAATGTGACCTATAACCTGTACAATTCAGTTGAAAAACAAATCTGTTAGGGGAAAAAATATAAAAAATAAAAAAACTTGCAATAAGCTGGTTGAATAAGTGTGCACACCCTTAAACTAATACTTTGTTGAAGCACCTTTTGATTTAATTACAGCATTCAGTCTTCTTGGGTACACACCTGCCATCAATTAGAGACTCTGATTAACCCCAAATAAAGTTCAGCTGTCCGAGTAGGATTTTCCTGATATTTACTCAGTTGCCTGCTACAGCTAAAGACGTGGTTCGCAGAGAGCTTACAAAGCATGTAAGGGATCTCATTGTTGAAAGGTATCAGTCAGGAGAAAGGTATAAAAAAAAAATCCATAACATTGGGTATACCATGGAACAAAGTGAAGACAGTCATCAAAAAGTGGGGAAAATTTGAGACAGCAGTGACGTTGCAAAGAACTGGATGTCCCTCCAAAATTGATGAAAAGACAAGACGAAAACTGGTCAGGGAGGCTGCCAAGAGACCACAGCAACACTGAAAGAGATTCAGGAATTTCTGGCAAGTACTGGTTGTGTACTACATATGACAACAGTCTCCCGTATTCTCCGTATGTCTGGACTGTGGGGTAGGGTTGCAAGACGGAAGCCTTTTACACAGGCCCAGCTAAAATTTGCAAAACAATACATCAGGTCTCCCAAAAGCATGGGGGAAATGTGTTATGGTCTGATGAGACCAAGGTTGAACATTTTGGCCCAATTTCAAAAGGTACGTTTGGTGCAAAAACAACACTTCACCAAAATAACACCATCCCCACAGTGAGAAGCATGGTGGTGGCAGTGTCATGCTTTGGGGTTGCTTTTTTTTGCTGTAACTGGGGCTTTAGTCAAGATGGAGGGAATTATGAACAGTTCCAAATACCAGTCACTTTTGGCCCAAAACCTTCAGGCGTCTGCTAGAAAGCTGAAGAGGAATTTCACCTTTCAACATACAATGACCCCAGGCATACATCCAAATCAACAAAAGAATAGCTTCACCAGAAGGTTTGGAATAGCCCAGCCAGAGTCCAGACCTAAATCCAATAGAAAATATGTGGGGTGACCTGAAGAGGGCTGTGCACAAGAGATGTCCTCGCAATCTGACAGATTTGGAGCACTTTTGCAAGAAAGAGTGGGCAAATATTGCGAAGTCAAGCTGTGCCATCCTGATAGACTCCTACCCAAGAAGACTGAATGCTGTAATTAAATCAAAAGGTGCTTCAACAAGTATTAATTTAAAGGTGTGCACACTTATGCAACCATCTTATTGTACTTTGTTTTTATATTTTTTCCCCTTAACAGATTTGTTTGTTTTTTTTTTTTTTCAATTGAATTGTACAGGTTATAGGTCACATTAAAGGTGGGAAAAGTTTTGAAATAATTTATTGTGGTGTCATTTTTTTATTTCACAAAAACCTGGCATTTTAACAGTTGTGTACACTTTTTATATCCACTGTATATATGTGTGAGTGTATATTTATGTATGTTTTTATATATATGTATGTGTGTGTATCTATATATATATATATATATATATATATATATATATATATATATATATATAAATATATATATATATATATATATATATATATATATATATGTGTGTGTGTGTGTGTATATATATACTACAGCGCAATGAAAAAGTATTTGCCCCTTCCTGATTTCTTATTTTTTGCATGTTTGTCGCACTTAAATTTTTCAGATCAAACAAATGTATATGTTAAACAAAGATAACCCAAGTAAACACACAAAGCAGTTTTTAAGTTTTTAAGTGATGATTTTATTTATTAAAGAAAAAAAATATCCAAACCTACATGGCCCTATGTGAAAAAGTAATTGCCCCCTAAACCTAATAACTGGTTGTGCCACCCTTAGCAGCAACAACTGCAATCAAGCATTTGCGATAACTGGCAATGAGTCTTTCACATCGCTGTTGAGGAATTTTGGCCCACTCTTCTTTGCAGAATTGTTTTAATTAAGCCATATTGGAGGGTTTCCGAGCATGAACCACCTTTTTAAGGTCATGCCACAGCATCTCAATTGGATTCAAGTCCAGACTTTGATTAGGCCACTCCAAAACCTTCATTTTGTTTTTTTTTTAAGCCGTTCAGGGGTGGACTTGCTGGTGTGTTTTAGATCATTGTACTGCTGCAGAACCCAACTGCACTTCAGCTTGAGGTCACGAACTGATGGCCGGACATTCTCCTTCAGGATTTTTGGTAGAGAGCAGAATTTGTGGTTCCATCAATCACAGCAAGTCGTCCAGTTCCAGAAGCAGAAAAGCAGCCCCAGGCCATCACAGTACCACCACCATGTTTGACTGTTGGCATGATGTTTTGTTTTTTCTGAAATGCTGTTACTTTTACACCAGATGTAACGGGACGCACACCTCCCAAAAAGTTCAACTTTTGTTTAGTCAGTCCACAGAATATTTTCCCAAAAGTCTTTTGGATCATCAAGATGTTTTTTGGCAAAAGTGAGACGAGCCTTTATGTTCTTTTTGGTCAGCAGTGGTTTTCACCTTGGAACTCTGCCATGCATGCCATTGTTGCCCAGTCTCTTTCTTATGGTTGAGTAATGAACATTGACCTTAACTGAGGCAAGTGAGGCCTGCAGTTCTTTAGATGTTCTGGGTTCTTTTGTTACCTCTTGGATGAGTCATCGCTACACTCTCGGGGGTAATTTTTGTAGGCCGGCTACTCCTGGGAAGGTTCACCACTGTTCCATGTTTTTTCAATTTGTGGATAATGGCTCTCACCCTGGTTTGCTGGAGTCCCAAAGCTTTAGAAATGGCTTTGTAACCTTTTCCAGACTGATAGATGTCATTTACTTTGTTTCTCATCTGTTCCAGAATTTCTTTAGATCGCAGCATGCTGTCTTCCTTTTTGGGATCTTTTGGCCTACTTCACTTTGACAGGTTCTATTTAAAGTGAGCTCTTGATTCAACAGCTCTGACAGTAATCAGGCCTGGGTGTGGCTAGTGAAACTGAACTCCGCTTTTCCAAAAATGTGATTAACCACAGTTGCTTCATGATTTAACAGGGGGCAATTACCTTTTCACATAGGGCCATGTAGGTTTGGATTCCAGACTATCCAGGAGAAAAATGTGTTGGTACCCAGGGAATCTGTTGTGGCAGCATCTCCATCATTTGAAGGCATTGTCTGTCTTATACACTGTCCACATAAAGTTCAAATGGGCTGCTCCATCATGGCCACTGTGCGGATGCCATTTATGAAATGGCAGGGGCCCACACATCCTGAGAACATATGCCTCAGACTTTACTGGGGGTATACACAGGATCCCCGGAGGCTCAGTGGAGGTGCAACAACCTGGACTAAAGCATGTATATCAGTGTGTTATAGTGGTCATTATGTATAGCTATTGAAATTAGTCTGGAAGGCAGAGGTGTTATATATGTTGCTTGAGCAAGCAAGGAGGTATTTATACTGTCTATGCAGACTGGCCATGGTTACATCAGACCTGATGACCACGTGGGTCTTTCAGCTGCATTCCCTCGGTCTCCATCTCCATAGCAGGCCACTTGTGCAAATCCACATCTAACACTCATAAATGGGAAAATAAACCCAGGAGCCGTTTACATTTGGGAATGGCATGATGCACCCCAGAGTTGATCTGTTCAGCACCCCCTCAGTTGTTGGATCCAGTACTTTTTTGCTTGATGTCTATACTTGAGGCCTTTGACAGTGGCTGCATGTTCAATCCCTTAGGAGAAGACATATTCCTTCCCTCTTTGTTCCCAGAGTCCTCTTAAAAGTAAGTCATAGTGCCATCCTAATATTTGTGGGTCTCCTTTGGGCAAGACAACAGTGGGTTCTCCCTGTTACTGTATTTGAGCAGAGTAGGTGCTATATTTTTGTTACTCACATCTTACTGACCCAGTAGAAAGAGACACTGTGCTATCCAAACTTAAAAATCCTCAGACTTCTCACTGCTTGGAAGTTTTGACCCTAACCCCACATTGATCTTCCTCCTTATGTAGAAGTCCGTGACGTAGTTTAAACAAAAATTTTTAGAAACATCCTTCCATAGAGTCCTAGCTGACCAGTCAGGCCAGATCTTCCATTTTGTGTAAGGAATGTGGCACGCATCCCAAGAGAGCCTGTGTTTACCAAGCCTTTTTGACCGTGGCTTATCTTGTGCCTTACTCAAGATGCACCTTTTGGCTGATGTCCTTCAAGGATGCATCTGCAGTCCTAACATATGGGTTGTCCTGCCTCAGGCAGCCCTTCGGTCGGCCGGATTCCAAAGTCTGGGTCTGGCCTCGGCTGATGTCGCACTTCACCCGACGTCATAGCTGCTGTGAATTGGGTATAAAGGCATCAGCCGACACCATTTTCCCCAGTCTTTCTTGCCGCGCGGTGCCCGAAGCAGAAGCTGTTCGCAAGTGCCGGTCGGTCAGATCCAGAGATTTCTACTACCGAAGACTTCTAAAGCTAAGTACCCGTTGGGGACTCTTTCTTGCCTCAGCCGATGTCAGAAAAAGTAAATAATTGTTTAACTTGTGGGAAACAAATACCTCATAAGGATTTCCACTCTTACTGCCTTCCTTGCTTAGGCCCAGACCACGACGTATCAGCTTGTCTAGCCTGTGCTTCCTTCAACCGACGGACACTTAGACGTCGGTCAGAGTTTGCGGAGGAGTTTTTTGGTCCCGCTTTTGCTTACAAAATGCCGTCGGAGGCTCCGACTTCGCAATTAGCTAAAAAGCGTAAGGAAAAGGACCGACACTCGTGGTCCGCGGTTTCGGCCGAAACCACGGTTAAGCCTACCGCGAGTGTCTCTGTTTCGGCTGAAACTGAGTCCTCGGTTCTTCCTTCGGCCGAAAACATACCTCCGACAGCCGAGGCCTCACACGGCATGGCTGAATCTGCTACCGAAATTTCTCCTGCTGTAACAGGCACGCAGGATTTATCAGATACTATTCCTTTAGACATATCTACTCCTGCACGTGGAGCTGCTAGGCCCCCCTGCCTCTATGTCCATCAAGGCTTTTTCTAGGGCTAAAGCAGCTAAATCTTTGAAGGCCTTGCCTGCTAAAACCCCACACAGGCCTACTTCTAGTTCCCAAATGCTTAGCCTGGCTGAAGATCTCATTTCCTTGATCAGGGGATCCCAACCTCACCCAGACAGGGCCTCTCAACCCCCTCCAGAAAAAAGGCCTAGAGCAGAGCCCCCCGAACCAGTTTCGACTGACTACTCCTCGGATGAGTCAGAAAATTCAAATCCTCCAGAAGGCCCCTATTCTCCATATGAGGATTCTGATGCAGAAGACTCCATTCCTTCTGCCTCTCCTCCTGAGGAATTTTCTTTTGGGGAAACCTTACATGCTATGAGAGAGCATTTTCAATGGCAGGGCCAGGATTTCTCAGATTCAAGGAAAAGGCTTAGGACCTTTTTACATTTACCACAGCATAGGCCTTTAGCCATTCCTCCAGTTCTAACAGTTGTGGATGATGCATTTAATGATGCCTGCACTGCTCCTGACTCTCTTCCCCCGGCCCGTGCCAAACCCGACAGATATTACAGGGTCCCGGACACACACTTTCACTTGTATAAGGCTCCTATTGCAGATCCTGAAACCATTTCTCAGGGCCCCAAAGCTGTAGCAGCTGCCTCTGCCAAAAACCCCCTCCCCTCTGAAAGAGAATCTAGAGCATTAGAGAGATGGGGTAAAAAAGTTTATACTTCTGCTACTCTTTCGGCTAGGGCCTTAAACTGCCAATTCCACATGATCCAGTATCAGGAATTTTTGTTAGACCAGCTAAATAAAAAACTGTCCTCTCCTGAACCAATAGACCGTAAGTCCCTTCAGGATTTGGTACATGACACTCAGCAGGTCAGTAATCATTCTTTAAAATGCGGCTATGATGCACTGGAGGCTTCCTTTAGGTCAGCCATGACTGGAACCGTGATCAGAAGGCATGCATGGTTAAAAGAGCAAACCTTACCAGACCATGTCAAGTCAAGGCTCCTAGATGCTCCCATGGAGAAACAAAGTTTGTTTGGCTCCCCTGCACAGCAAGTGCTAAAGAAGGTGGAAGAAAAAGCAAAATCTGTTCAAACAGTCAAGGATTTCTTACAGGTCCAACCTCCGAGGTTTAGTAGAAATTGGCCTCACGAAGACTTGGTCCTTTCCAGACACCTCCAGAGCACAGAGAGGCCGAAATAGGCCCAAGAGGCAGAGGTCAATCCAGAGGGGCCTACAGGGGACGTAAGTGGCAGCCTAACAACCAGAGAAGTACTGCCACAGATCCAGCTACTACCACTTCAACAGGACAGACACAATGACTTGGCTCTGATACCACCTACCAGGGAACAATTGGAAGCACCCTTAGGCGGAAAGCTAGCCTTATTTTCCGTAAACTGGCATTACATTACAGGAGACAAATGGATTTTACAGACAATAGACAAAGGCTACAGGTTTCACTTCCACACTCTACCAAAAAAGAGAGGAATGCCAAACCTTCCACCAAACCAAAGAACAAGCGCTCTAGCACAAATCAAACACTTACTAAGAATGAGAGCTATAGAAAAGGTACCACTTACGGAACAAGGGCAAGGATTTTACTCCAGACTTTTCCTGGTACCAAGAAAAGAAAACCAATGGAGGCCTATTCTCGACCTGTCCGCTCTGAACACATATCTCATTGTTCCAAAATTCAAAATGCTGACCCTACAGCAACTTCTTCCCATGCTGGGCAAGGAGTCTTGGCTGGTGACTCTAGATCTCAAGGAGGCATACCTGCACGTCCCTATACGACCAGATTGCAGAAGATACCTCAGATTTCTTGCAGGATCAGAGCATTATCAATTCTCAGCATTGCCCTTTGGCTTATCTACTGCGCCCAGAGTATTCACGAAATGCCTGGCATCAGTAATTGCTCATTGCAGGCTTCAGGGAATTCAGATTTATCCATACCTGGACGACTGCCTGATTCAAGCGGACAACAAGACCAAATTAACACAAGATTTGGAAAAAGTTACACAACTACTACAAGCCCTGGGATACACAGTCAACATGAAAAAGTCAAGACTGTTACCATCCCAGAGGATAACATTCTTGGGTGCAGAATTGGACACTTCAAATCAGATGGCTTTTCTCACAGCAGAAAAACAAAAGCAACTACCACTCTATTTCAGGGCATTGACAACACAGAACCAGCTTACAGCAAGGAAAGTCCTGCAAGCCCTGGGTTACATGGCATCCTGCATAATATTGGTTCCACATGCCAGGCTGCATATGAGGAAGTTGCAATGGTACCTAAGGAATATATGGTCTCAACACAAGCACAGCCTAGAAGTTCAGATTCCAATAATTCCATGCCTGAAGCAAGAATTCCTGTGGTGGGCTCAGGCCTGTCTGTTGAACAGAGGACTGCCCTTCCATAAACCTCACCCAAGCCAGACTATCACCACGGACGCCTCGGACCTAGGCTGGGGGGCACACATGGTGGACAAGTGTATACAAGGCCTATGGACACAAGACCAGCTGAACCTGCACATAAATCAAAAAGAGATGCTGGCAGTCAAACAGGCAATCCAGACATTCAGACCGTTTCTTCAACAGGGTCATTTGCTGATAAGGACGGACAACACCACAGTCATGTGGTATATCAACAAACAAGGAGGCACGCATTCATATCCTCTATGCCGGATGGCAATGGACCTGTGGAATGTAGCCCTGAACCTCAGCATTCAGCTCCAGGCCATATTTGTGCCAGGAAAAGAAAATATACTAGCAGACACCTTAAGCAGAACTACCACGGATGCCCACGAATGGATGCTGCATCCAGACATCTTCAAATCCATTACAAAGAAATGGGGACTACCAGAAATAGACCTGTTCACATCCCCACACAACCACCAATTGAGGAAATTCTGCACAAGGACATCCCACCCACTAGCTTGGAAGGTGGACTCCCTCTCCTTCAGTTGGGTAAACCTGACAGCATATGCATTCCCACCTCTTCCTTTGATGCACAAAGTGCTGCTGAAGATCAAAGATGATCGACCAAGGATCATCCTGATAGCTCCAGACTGGCCGAGGCAGCATTGGTACCCGCTGCTGAGGAGTATGGCTCGGTCACATGCATGGCCTCTTCCTCTAGTTCCTTTACTGCTAATACAGAACAACTTCAAGGTCCTACATCCAAACTTGAAAACACTACAGCTGGCCGCCTGGAATATTATATAAAACAAAATAACCCAGATTTATCCCAGAGGGTTAAAGACATTATACTGGAGGCTCGCAGACCCTCCACAAGGAAGACTTACTCAGCCAAATGGAAAATATACCTCATTTGGAGTACAGCAAAAGGAGAAAGTGTATCATTACCAAACATAGCTAACATCCTGGAATACTTAGCAGACCTTTTCCACAATGGCCTGTCTTACTCCTCCATTAAGATTCATGCATCAGCAATTTCAGCAAAATACAACATGGATCCTCCAGTCTTCTCTCATCCTCTACTCAGGCAGTTTCTGAGAGGAATTAAAAATGTAAAGCCTCCAAGGAAGCCACCTTTGCCTACATGGGACCTCAACTTTGTCCTGGAAAAGTTAACACTTCCCCCTTTCGAGCCAGCAACAACAGCAGAGTTACAGTTCTTATCTTGGAAAACTGCTTTCCTGCTTGCAATCACTTCAGCAAGAAGGGTTTCTGAATTACAGGCATTAATGGCAGTACAGCCCTTCCTTATCTTCCACCAGGATAGAGTATCCTTGAGAACCAACCCTACTTTTATGCCGAAGGTGGTCTCCAGGGTATCATTGAACCAAGCAATACATCTACCAACATTCTTCCCCAACCCACAGAACAGAGGGGAAAGACTACTACATACCCTGGATGTACACAGACAATTGCGCTACTATCTGGACAGAACCAAGAACAATAGAAAAACTGACCAGCTTCTGGTAGCATATGCAACAGGAATGGAAGGAAAAGCAATTTCAAAACAGACAATCTCAAAATGGATAGGAAATTGCATTAGATTTTGTTACTCTTTTCATGGAAAGACAACTCCAGAAAACATCAGGCCTCACTCCACAAGAGCTACAGCCACTACTACAGCTTTCTTACGAGGAGTGGCTACCAAAGACATTCTAGAGGCTGCTACTTGGAGCTCCGTGCATACATTTGCCAAGCATTATAATCTACCTTTATACTCCAGATCCCGAGCAGGTTTTGCAACTGCTTTTTTGCAAGGGATCTTAACTACACCATAATCATTTCAGTGCTTCCTCCCCCAGTTTGGCTATGGTATTCTACTCATATGTTAGGACTGCAGATGCATCCTTGAAGGACATAGTCCAGTTTTGTACCTACCATAAATGTAGATGTCCGAGAGGTATGCATCTGCAGTCAGGATTACCCACCCTCCTTCCCCTCTGTGGTACTCCTAGGGTATTTGCCCATCTTGTAGCTAGCTGGGGGAATCTATTATGGTGTATTTGTTGTATATATGTATATACATGTTATTTTTGTTTGCTCTCTACTGTTTGGAATCATTTGCATTTATCCAAATTTAGCCTTCCTAGAGGGCACCTGGCATCTGGGGCAAGAAACAATGAGGAAAATGGCATCGGCTGATGCCTTTATACCCAATTCACAGCAGCTATGACGTCGGGTGAAGTGCGACATCAGCCGAGGCCAGACCCAGACTTTGGAATCCGGCCGACCGAAGGGCTGCCTGAGGCAGGACAACCCATATGTTAGGACTGCAGATGCATACCTCTCGGACATCTACATTTATGGTAGGTACAAAACTGTACTTTGTAGCTTGCTTGCTTAATTGCTTGTGGAACTTCCTTTGGCTTATCTGTCTACAGTCTTTCTGAAGAGGTCCTTCATTTTAGGTCCCCAAAGGAAACCAGTGCCTCTCAGTACCTTATCTTTATAGGAAAAAAACTGACTCTTGCTCCTTTTTAACCATTTTGCTAAGGACAACCCATGTTTCTATCCCAAAAATTAATTTGCTTGTGTCTATTACATGTACCAGGAGAATTTCAGAACTATAGGACTTCATGCATTCCACGAAGCATGATAGCCGTGGGGACCAGTCCCTGTCTTATAGTCAGAGTAGTCTTAGATCTGACTTTGAATAAAAACAAATGAAAGCAAGTCTTCTACCCCAGTTTGCAAAACATGAGAAAGGAACTTTTGCATTTGATAGACATTCATAGAGAGCTTGAACTAGGCCCCATGACTGAAGTTGAGTACATCCACACTAAAACAGTGACAGCCAAAAGTTACTGTTTCTCTCTTTTTGCAGGCAAGGCTTTCTCCCTACACCACCTCGTGTAGGATGCTATGCTCTTCATATCCCTGTTAACTTTAAACCCCTGTGTTTTGGATAAAAGTGGATTTTTCAAGATATAGCAGTGATGATTTTTAAATCCAGCATAAACAATTATAGTGAATACCTATTTGAGTGTTACTCACAGATTATGCACTATTAAACCTACTACATCTTGCAATATCGTATGGAGAGCATTGAGGATTTTCAGTAGAGACAAACGTTTTTTTTTTATGAAAGGGAAATGGGACACACCCTTTTGCACTAAGGCTTCAGTAGTCCAGTGGAGCAGAGGCACTTTAGGTAAGGTAGAATGTCTACGCTGTTTAAAAAGAAATATTGATAGTACTCCACAAAACAGTTTATAGCAAATGCCCAGTAACAGCAAGCTTTCAGAATAACACATTCTACAGACTGTCTAAAAACCTGTGTGTGGCTGGCTGTGTCTTGTTCTGTTTGGAATATGGAATAACATACACACTGCTCACTGCCAAGAGCTTTACATCTGCCTTTTTCAGAAATGTTTCATCCCATGGTTTTTGTGAAACAGCTACTTACACTTCATCCACACTTTCTTTCTTCCAAGAGCAGACCAAGATTTGCCACAACAGTTTTGCAAAGCATGCCCCTCAATATGCCAATGTATGGCCAGTTTTCATACTGCTTTAGTACTTTTCTTACTCTGTGAATGAAGCTTTAGTAGTTATCAACAAGATGAACATAGTATAGTCGTGTGACTCTACTCGTCATAAACAGAGATGTTTAAATATATGGATCAGTGCTGCAGTTTAGTCTGTTTTTTGCGTTTTCGGGGGGGAGGGTTTGTTTGTTTTTTTTTCTCTCTTGCTGTAGTCAGAAACTGGTAGAATCTATGTTTAGAAGCACCTTCCTTATGCTGTGCATGTGCCTGACCCTTTGAGAGAGCCTACCATTCTGGTTGATCACCAGACTGTTTAGACACATTCTCTGGTGAGCATTTAGTCATTCCAAAGTTGTGAATTGTGAGCTGCTCTGTCATTTACACTGTTTCCTATTCATGCATGTGGAGAGTCCAGTCTCATACAAAGAATGACCAAACTTCTGGAAGGTAGATCAGATGTTCACTTATTTTGAGTGACACTGCAGCACCGATCCTTATATTGAACATTTGTAGTTAAAGTGATTATGCTTGTACTTCATGTAAGGTGCTTGATGTAAAAGTAGCTCTTCAAGGAGAGAGGTTACTTTAACAGTAACGTTTCTCTCCATTCATAGAGATGTATATAGTCATTCTTGTGGTGTTTCAAATGTACAAATATATTGGATAATGATGCCCATTAATAGATTCATCACTGGGCGGGCGGGGGCTGGCCAAGATATGCTGTGAGTAGCAGCTGTTCTCTTCAGCTCTGACTTTTCAGATCTATTATGACAGTTTTTTATATACTATCCTTTTTGTAGTTATTTTTTATTCATCTGATACATATTAATTTAGAATTGGATAGTATATAAAAAATTCCTTGAAATCTGAATATTTTCATGTCAGAAAACAGAATGAGCTTCACCAAGTCATCCCATCAAGATACAACCTTTAAAAAAGAACTGCAGACCTTGCTGTCTAACGTACAACATTTAACTAGTAAAATAGACAAAATGGACATGAAACTGGATACTTTTAAAGAAATACTAAACAAATGGATACTCTTCATGAATATATGCAGCAACAGAAACAGCTCATTTCTGAGATTGAATCAGTCTTAAATGATATGGACACTAGGATACAGGAAGGTGAACATAATATAGAATTTTTATTGATGGTGGTGCTGCGGTAGCATTGTCGCCTCACGGTAAGACGTTATCCTGTTCGATTCTCTGCTAAAGCGTCTTCTGTGTGGAGACATGCGTGAGTGGGTGTACCTTCGTTGAAGGTTGTACGTCAGGGCTGGTAACTCAGTACGTAAAAATCTATTGCCAATCATTAGCGGACCGGAGTTCCGCTGTGGCGACCCCTAACCAGGAAAAGCCGAAAGACACAAACAAATTGAAGCAAAATACTGTACTTCAATCAAAAGTAGATTATCTTGAAAATAGATCACGCCACAACATTAGAATATTTGGTTTGCCTGAAAGTATAGAAAATAACATGGAAAAATTCCTGTCCTCATGTTTACCAGAAATCTTTGAGTTACCTGAAGCCTTTTCCTGTGGAATAGAAAGAGCCCACAGATCCTTGGTTTCTTCCAAAAACAGCAAAAGCTGTTCAACAAGATCTGTAATTGTTAAATTTCTATCCTGCAATGACAAAGAAATTGTTTTAAAGACTGCCTGGGAAAAATCTCCAATCATAATAAAAGATACTCTAATCCGTTTCGATGATGACTATTCCCCCATGGTAATTTCCAAAAGAAAAGTCTTCCTGCTTTTGACTATAGAATTAAAAAATAAATCAAAGTCTCATTTATTATTCCCGGCAAGGCTGAAAATCTTTCATCAGAATACTACAAAAATATTTGAAGATGTAGACTGTGCTCTTTCTTTCATCAAAACAAACAAAATATTAGATAAAATTGAAGATATGGAGTGGGCAAATTCTAGTTCAAAAAGAGTTGCTGAAAATTAAACCTGGAAATCATTTGAACAGAAAAAAAAAGCACAAAAAATGTTCCAACTATAAAATACTTTTAATCTTCAACATTGTTACAGTCATCCTTTGAGTTGGGGAGAATGAAAATGAGACAAGTGGTAAGTTATTAAATTATAAAATTATTTTGATTTATTGATGCTTTTATTATTGGGTTAATGTAATATATAATAAAGTGGCTTAATATTGTTGCTATTATTTACTGGAAAGGTAAAGGAAAAATATAGTATTTGTTGTTGCACTTTTTAATCTGAATAAGCCTTAAGTGTGAGTAGCACAGACTTTGCTGCATAACTTTCTCCTTATGTTTGCTTATAGTTAGTATACAACTGGATACTATACATCCGATGCTGCATTGATATCTTTATTGGGGCAATACTGTATTTATTATATTATTTTTATTTATTTTATTTATATTTGTTGACCGGAAGTGTCCGACTGGACGTAGGTCCATTTTCAGCAGAGGCCCGGGGAGAAAAGCTCCACAGTTAAAATAAGCAGACAGTAGTTACATAGGATTACATAGCGATTAACAATTTACATAGCAATTACTTACAACATATTTACAGATGAAGAACATAGTACATCAGTAGACAACTAGAATCTTTATCTGTGAAGTACATAACAGACATTAACAAATGTTACAATAAGAAGTTCCTGCTGTATAATAAGTACGAGGCTTATGAGCATCTGAGCTTGCTTTAATCAAGGTAGTTAGTGGAGTGGAAAGAAAGGTAGTGGCTGGATGGGGTGGGTGATATTAGAGTGGGAGTTGCAAGGGCATAGCCAGCATGTTTTTAGGTGAGCTTTTAGTAAAGTTTTGAAGTGGGTACATGATATGGAGGTAATTGTGGGTGAGAGAGGGAGTTCCATAATTTGACTATGGTGCAAGAGAATAGTGCTTCACCAGCAGAGTTATTGGCTTTAGTGATCTGCAAGTGATTTTTGTTGCTGGATCTTAGTGGTCTGGTGGTGCGATAGGGTTGGAGTAGATTCTGAAGGGATGGGACATTTAGTGGATGGTTTACTAGATGTTCATCGTGTGACACTGTTGCAGTCATTACACTTGGGTTATTCTGCTGTCAGGCGGTTCCCCAGTTGGCCTGAGTGCCAAAGTCCTGGTCCGGCATTGGTTGCTGTCGCTTGTTCCTTGACGTCAGTGCACCCAGGGGGATATAAGATGCAGCCGACGCCATTTTCTTCAGTCTTTTTCTTGCCGCGCGGTGCCCGAAGCGGAAGCAGTTCGCAAGTGCCGGTCGGCCGACTCCTGAGATTTGCATACCAAATACAGAACCGAAGTCTTCTAAAAAGCTAAGTACCCTGTTGGGGAAACTTTTTCATGCCTCAGACCGATGTCAGTAAAAGTTAATAATTGTATTTCTTGTGGGAAACAAATACCTCATAAGGATTTCCACTCCTACTGTATCCCATGCCTAGGCCCTGACCACGACATCACTGGTTGTCGGTTTTGTGCTAGGTTTAACAAGCGCACGATTAAACGTCAGTTTGATTTTGCCCGACATTATTTTGGCAGAAAATTTAATTACACTATGCCGTCGGAACTTCCGACGACCAGAATTCATAAAAAACGCAAGGACAAGGACAGGCATCCGAGGCCCACGACTGACGACGAGGCCTCTTCTAGGCCGGTTGCCTGTTCTCCGGTTTTCAGCGAGGTGCCTACGCAGCCCCTCACGACCGCTTCAGTAGAACCCCAGACCACCTCCGACTCCCACATGGAGCTGGCTGGGCCTTCGGACGCCCCTACAATTCAAATTACTGAGCTTAATCCTACAGAGGGAACCGAAGTAGCTGAACTTTCCACAGCTTCAGAGGGTGTTTTCAGACCTACACAGTTAACAATTAAACCCTCTTTTAAGTCTAAGCCTCCCATTAAAGCAAAGAAACAGACACAGCAATCTCCAGGGCAGGCTTCCATGCCTAAGAAACAAATGCTTAAAATGGCCTAAGACCTAATCACCCTGATCAGAGGGTCCCAACCCCCTCCAGATAAAAGGCCCAGACAAGAACAGACTATGAATCTTCAGACCAGTTGTCCATTTCCTCTGACTCATCCTCAGACCTAGGGTACTCCTTACCCCCTTATGAGGATTCTGATGCTGAGGAATCCATTCCATCAGCTTCTCCGCCTGAGGACTACTTCTTTGGGGAGACCTTACATACCATGAGGGAGCATTTCCACTGGGAAGGCCAAGATTATTCAAAATCCAAGAAAAGGCTCAGAGACTTCCTTTTATTGCCTCAGTGCAGACCCCTTGCTATCCCGCCAGTGTTAGATATTGTGGATGATGTATACATTGAATCCAGCTTAAACACTGTTGCTGACCCTGAAACTATTTCTCAGGGACCCAAAGGGATTAAGGCCTCATCAGCAAAAAACCCAGTCCCCTCTGACAGAGGTTCTAGAGCATTAGACAGCTGGGGCAAGAAAGTTTATACATCTGCAACTTTAGCCATGAGAGCCTTAGATTGCCAGTTTCACATGTTAAAATATCAGCAATTTTTAATGTCTCAGTTGAAACAAAAGATGCTTCCAAATTCAGATCCTCCTAATTTGAAAGAAATGCAGGATTTATTGCATGCAGCTGAACAGGTTGGAAAACATACTTTGCAATGTGGTTTTGATTCCTTAGAGGCCTTCTGTAGAGCATCAGTTACAGGCTCTGTCATTAGAAGGCATGCTTTGTTAAAAGAACATACGTTACCAGAACATGTGAAGGTCAAATTACTGGATGCATCTTTGCAACGGGATGTGTTGTTTGGAGTTAAAGCAGAGGAGGTATTAAAAAAGATGGAAGATGAGGCAAAATCTATGCAAATGATCAAAGATTTCATACAGGTTCAACTCCCTCGTTTCAGCAGAACTTGGCCAACAAAAAATTGGTCCTTTCCAGTCACAGACAGACCTCAAAGGGGCAGATATAGACGTCCAAGAGGTAGAGGTCAGACACAAGGCCCTTACAGACCTCGACAGTGGGGTGCACCAGGCCAGAAAGAAGGGGAAGACCGACCTCAACCTTATAAAAAACACTCAATGACTTCCCACTACGGCTGCCAAACAGCTCTCTCTTGGCAGCCCCCTTAGGAGGAAAACTGGCAGTTTTCTATCACAATTGGTTTTGCATCACCAAAGACAAATGGGTTCTCAACATCATTTCTCAAGGTTACAGGTTCCACTTCCACACTCTCCCAAAATTAAAAGGAATGCCACGTCTGCCACCAAATCAATGGGCAGAGGCTCAAAAACAAATTACAGTACTCATGGACATGAGAGCTATTCAAAAGGTGCCACCACAAGAGCAAGGACAAGGATTTTATTCAAGACTCTTTCTGGTTCCCAGAAAGGACAAAGCCTGGAGACCCATTCTGGACCTTCCTTCTCTGAACACTTACCTGGACATTCCGAAATTCAAAATGTTGACACTACAGCAGCTTCTTCCCATGCTGGGCAAGAAAGCTTGGCTCATGTCTTTGGACCTCAAAGAGGCATACCTGCATGTCCCTATCAGACAAAACTGCAGAAGATACCTCAGATTTCTAGCAGGTTCAATGCACTATCAATTCTCTGCACTGCCGTTTGGCTTATCTACTGCGCCCAGGGTCTTCACAAAGTGCCTGGCACCAGTAATTGCATTTTGCAGGCAAAAAGGAATTCAAACAACATTTGTCACTTAACTGGCTATGTCATTGTATCAAGCCTGGCTAACTCTCTGTAGAATGTGTAAAAATCTGTTAACCAGTTTACTGTGTAATTTCATTTAATCCTGACTTGTGCTCAGGATTAACTGTAACCTCTGGAACTTGTTTAACTTGCTTACTTATGTAATCTCTGTAAATAGTCTGTTTGTAATATGTAATGCTGGTATTATGTAATGCTGTATCTGTTTACCCTTGGAGCTTTTCTCCCCGGGCCTCCGCTGAAAATGGACATGCATCCAGTCGGACTATCCCGTTCAACAAATGTAAAATAAATAAATAAAATAAATAAAATTTACCCATACCTGGACGACTGCCTTATCCAAGCAGAGAGCAAGGACATTCTTCTAAAGCATCTGGCGTATGTAAAACAGTTAAGATGTCCTTCAAGGATGCATCTGCAGTCATAACATATGGGTTGTCCTGCCTCAGGCAGCCCTTCGGTCGGCCGGATTCCAAAGTCTGGGTCTGGCATCAGCTGATGTCACACTTTCCCCGACGTCAGAGCGCCTGGGGTATAAAAGCATCAGCCGACGCCATTTTCCTCAGTCTTTCTTGCCGCATGGTGCCCGAAGCAGAAGCAGTTCGCAAGTGCCGGTCGGCCAGCTCCTGTGATTCAGCTACCGAAGACTTCGAAAAAGCTAAGTACCCCATTGGGGACTCTTTCTTGCCTCAGCCGATGTCAGATAAAGTAAATAATTGTTTAACTTGTGGGAAACAAATACCTCATAAGGATTTCCACTCTTTCTGCCTCCCTTGCTTAGGCCCAGACCACAACGTCTCAGCCTGCTCAGCCTGTGCTTCCTTCAACCAACGAACTCTTAGACGTCGGTCGGAGTTTGCAGAGGAATTTTTTGGGGCTAATTTTGCGTACAAGATGCCGTCGGAGACTCCGACTTCACATGTGGTTAAAAAACGGAAGGACAAGGACCGACCCTCGCGGCCCCCGGTTTCGGCTGAAACCACGGTCAGGCCTACCGCGAATCCACTCAACCGACTACCTCGGCCCCGGAGGCTCCGGCCGAGTCGGTTATTGAATTACCTACTGAAACCGGTGTCCAGGACATGTCCAACACCATTCCTTTAGACAAGTCTACTCCTGCACGTGGGGCAGCCAGACCCCCTGCATCCATGTCCATTAAGCCCTTTTCTAGGGCTAAAGCTGCTAAACTTGCTAAAGCTTTGCCTCCCAAGACTACCTCTCAGAGGCCTTCTACTGGCTCTCAGATTCTCAGCCTAGCAGAGGATCTTATCTCTTTAATTAGAGGTTCTCAACCTCACCCGGACAGGGGCTCTCTACCACTACCAGACAAATGGCACAGGGTTGAGCCCTCTGACCCCCACTCTTCAGATGAGTCTACGGATGGATCTGTGTTGTCAGACCACCAGGTGGAGGCTTATTCGGCCTACGAGGATTCTGATGCTGAAGAATCTATTCCTTGACCTCCCTCCTGAAGAGTTTTCATTTGGTGAGACACTGCACTCTATGAGAGAGCATTTTCAATGGCAGGGCCAGGAATTTTCTGATTCTAGAAAGAGATTAAGGACCTTTTTACATTTACCTCAGCATAGGCCTTTAGCTATACCTCGTTTTGAATGTTATTGATGATGTGTACTCTGATGCTAGTACAGCCCCTGATTCTCTCCCTTCGGCTCCTGCCAAACCTGATAGGTACTACAGGGTCCCGGATTCTCATCTACACCTGTACAAGGCCCACACTGCAGACCCAGAAACTATTTCCCAGGGCCCAAAAGGGGTTGCAGCTGCCACTGCTAAAAATCCTCTACCTTCTGAAAGGGAGTCTAGAGCTTTAGAGATGGGGAAAGAAAGTATATACTTCTGCAACTCTTTCCATGAGGGCATTAAATTGTCAATTTCATATGATTCAGTACCAAGAGTATTTGTTAGATGAATTGTATAAGAAGCTTTCCTCCTCTGAACGCCTTGACCGTAAATCACTTCAGGATCTGGTACATAACTCACAGCAGGTTAGCAACCATTTTTTGCAGTGTGGTTATGATGCACTGGAAGCTTCATGTAGGTCAGCTATGACAGGGGCAGTTATACGTAGGCATGCCTGGTTGAAGGAACAATCTCTACCAGACCATGTTAAAGCTAAGCTCCTGGATGCCATTTGGTTCCACGGCTCAGGAGGTCTTGAAGTTTGAAGAAAAGGCAAAATCTGTGGAAACAGTCAAGGACTTTCTGCAGGTACAACCAACGAGATTCAGCAGAAATTGGCCTACTAAGAATTGGTCCTTTCCGGACACAGACAGATCCCAGAGAGGCAGGAACAGGCGTGCCAGAGGTAGAGGGCAAGCTAGAGGCTCCTACAGAGGCCTTCAGTGGCAGCCTCCCAACCAGAGAGGTAGTGCAGGAACAACAACTGCTACACCAGGACAGACTCAATGACTTTATTTTGACTCCGCCGACCAGGGCTCAATTAGAAGCACCATTGGGCGGAAAGCTTTCTTTATTTTCAAAAAAATGGCATTATATTACAAGGGACTCATGGACACTGCAAATAATAGACAAAGGATACAGGTTCCATTTCCACACATTGCCAAAAAGAAAAGGAATGCCAGACCTACCACCAAATCAGAGGGCAGAGGCTTTGAAGCAAATCACCAAATTAATACAAATGAAAGCCATAGAAAAGGTACCTCTTTCAGAACAAGGCCAAGGATTTTATTCCAGATTATTCCTTGTTCCAAGAAAAGAAAATCAATGGAGGCCTATTCTCGACCTGTCCGCACTGAATACTTACCTCATTGTGCCAAAATTCAAGATACTGACCCTACAGCAGCTTCTTCCCATGCTGGGCAAGGAGTCTTGGCTGGTGACTCTAGATCTCAAGGAGGTATACCTGCATGTCCCTATTCGACAAAGTTGCAGAAGACACCTCAGATTTCTTGCAGGATCAGAGCATTATCAATTCTCAGCATTGCCCTTTGGCTTATCTACTGCGCCCAGAGTATGCACGAAATGCCTGGCATCAGTAATTGCACACTGCAGACTTAAGGGGATTCAAATCTACCCATATCTGGATGACTGCCTTATACAAGTGGACAACAAGGAAAATTTGTTAAAGGACTTGGACTATGCCATCCACCTTTTACAGGCCTTGGGATACACAGTCAACATCCAAAAATCAAGACTTGTTCCATCCCAAAAAAAAAACCTTCTGGGTGCAGATCTAGACGCTACCACCCAAATGGCCTTTCTCACAGAAGAAAAACAAAAACAACTTCCGGATTACTTCAAGGATCTGACAAGACAAACTCAGCTGACTGCAAGGAAATTCCTGCAGGCCCTGGGTTACATGGCATCCTGTATAATTCTGATTCCACAAGCCAGGCTGCATATGAGAAAGTTGCAATGGTACCTAAGAAGTGTATGGACTCAGCACAGTCACAGCTTAGAAACTTTGATCCCACTCATCCCTTGCCTTCAAAAGGAATTCCTGTGGTGGGCTCAAGCCTGCCAGTCCAACAGAGGGTTACCTTTCAACAAACCAAAAGCAAACCAAACCATCACCACGGATGCTTCAGACCTAGGTTGGGGAGCACACATGGAGGACAAATGTATCCAAGGGCTATGGTCTCAAGGACAGCTGCGCATGCACATAAACCAAAAGGAAATGCTGGCAGTGATGCACGCAATCGAGGCTTTCAAACCTTTCCTTCATCAGGGCCACCTACTAATAAGGACAGACAACACCACAGTCATGTGGTACATAAACAAGCAAGGAGGCATGCATTCCTACCCTCTATGCAGGCTAGCCATGAATCTATGGGAACTCTGCTTGAAACTCAATATACAACTACAGTCCCAGTTCGTGCCAGGGAAAGACAATACACTGGCAGACAACTTAAGCAGAACTACCATGGATGCACACGAATGGATGCTGCACCCAGACATCATCTTACTCATAACACAATCATGGGGAAGGCCGGAGATAGATCTGTTCGCCTCACCCCACAATCATCAACTGGAGACTTTTTGCTCAAGGACATACCACCCACAAGCATGGAAGGTGGACTCTCTTTCTTTCAGCTGGAAAGCTCGAAAATGCTTTCCCACCACTCCCATTAATGTCCAAGGTTTTACTGAAGATCAGGGCAGAACAGCCAAGAGTGATTCTGATAGCTCCAGACTGGCCAAGGCAGCACTGGTACCCACTGTTGAAGAGGATGTCACAAATGAAACTGTGGCCTCTCCCCCTATGGCCACTTCTACTGACACAGAAGCAATTTCAAGATCTTGCATCCCAACCTGAAAACCTTGCAGCTAACTGCCTGGAGAATACCATGACTCCTCCTCAGAATAGCTTATCCCAGAGAGTAAAGGACATTATTATGGAAGCTCGCCATCCTTCCAAAAGGCCTAGATGTGACAGTGATGAGCATGGCACATATACTGGAATACTTAGCAGAATTGTTCCACAATGGCCTGTATTATTCTTCCATTAAGATACATGCCTCAGCAATTTCAGCAGAATACACTGCAAATCCACCTGTTTTCTCGCATCCTCTCTTAAGACAATTTCTCAAAGGAATCAAAAACATCAATCCTCCAAGGAAACCACCTTTACCTACTTGGGACCTGAACTTTGTGCTGGAAAAACTAACACTTCCTCCCTTTAAACCAGCAGCATCGGCGGTTCTACAGTTTCTGTCTTGGAAAACTGCATTCCTTCTGGCCATAACTTCAGCAAGAAGAGTATCTGAGTTACAAGCTTTAATGGCAGTGCAGCCATTTCTTATTTTTCATCAAGACAGAGTTTCATTGAGAACCAATCCTACTTTTATGCCAAAGGTGGTATCTAGGGTATCCTTGAACCAAGCAATTCACTTGCCTACATTCTTCCCAAATCCACAAAATAAAGGGGAGAAACTTCTACACACTCTGGATATACACAGACAATTACGCTACTATTTGGACAGAACTAAAAGTTACAGAAAGACTGACCAACTGTTTGTAGCATATGCTGCTGGGGCACAAGGAAAAGCAATTTCCAAACAGACAAT
Organism: Protopterus annectens; assembly: GCF_019279795.1. NCBI lineage: Eukaryota > Metazoa > Chordata > Ceratodontiformes > Protopteridae > Protopterus > Protopterus annectens. The sequence continues at coordinate 668,724,807 of NC_056747.1, read as the reverse complement.
TTCAAAATGGATAGGAAATTGCATTCGCTTTGTTACTCCTTTCATGGAAAGACTGTTCCTGTAAACATTAGGCCTCATTCCACGAGAGCCACAGCCACCACTACAGCCTTCCTAAGAGGGGTGGCTACCAAGGACATTTTAGAAGCTGCTACATGGAGCTCCGTGCATACATTTGCCAAGCATTACAATTTACCTTTATACTCCAGATCCAGAGCAGGTTTTACTACAGCAGTCCTGCAGGGTATCTTAACTACACCATCATTTTCTTAGTACCTCCACCCCAGATTGGCTATGGTATTCTACCCATATGTTATGACTGCAGATGCATCCTTGAAGGACATAGTACAGTTTTGTACCTACCATAAATGTAGATGTCCAATAGGTATGCATCTGCAGTCAGGTTTACCCTCCCTCCTTCCCCTCTGTGGTATTCCTAGGGTGCTTACCCCTCCATTAGCTAGCTGGGGGAATCTGTTATGGTGTATTTGTTTGTATGTATGTATATATATATATATATATATATATATATATATATATATATTTTTTATTTTTTTTTTTTTTGCAATAGGTTTGGAATTTTTTGGCATTTTATCCAAATTTAGCCTTCATAGAGGGCACCTGGGGCAAGAAAAACTGAGGAAAATGGCGTCAGCTGATGCTTTTATAGCAAGTAACTGAATTTGAACAAACTAGGAACCCAAGACTGACAAACCGCAAGTGAAGAGTAGATGAAGTGCAGGGTGTGTAATAAAAAAATCCACAGATGAACAACTGGCATAAAATCCAAGCTCGTTTATTCCACTCGATTACGTTAAACACTCCCAGTGTTTTTCGTCCCAGGAAATACCGGAACTTCTTCAGACAACAACTTCCTATCATCACAGTGCTTATATACTAATGATCTAGTGTAATTAATTAATTAAGTTAAAATTAAAAAGTAGTGAATGCATAAACAGTATGTATTATACCAAATTATTTACAACTAAAAACATTAGTATTAAATGCTGAAGATCTAGTTTTGAATAGTAAACAAGGAAATATGTTCTTCTTTCGCTCCCAAAAACATATATTATCACATTATTTTTCATACATACAAGTTTCAAGAATAATTTTCAAGAACAATTTTGTTCAATGCTTAAGAAGAAAAAGTAAAAATATCGCTGAATCCAATGTTAAATAGTAAACAAAGAAACATGTCCTTCTTCCGCTCACAAAGACGTACACTGCCATATAATTTTTCAAATTACAAGAACATTTGTTCGATGCTTAACAAAAAGTAGGCAGAAGTGGACATCACTAAATCAAATATCAAATTCTAAATATCAAAAACATTTCTATCTTCCACTCGTAAAAACGGACACCTATAGGAAAAAGCGTGTTGTAAGTGTAACAGGCTGCTATGCTTTGCAGCATGCTACAAGCTCGCAGAGACCTGCAACGATCGTTATTATCTCCCAAGCGTTCGCGTTCTGCAACACTTAACCAAAGGTCCATCAACCACAAATTGGAGCCTAACTGTAAGGTATACTCAATAGAGTTAAGAATGATAATAAGTACCAGTGTTAGTTAGTTGTGGTACGTGGTTAGCATTTAATTAGACTTCCAAATATGAAATAAATTCTAAAGGAACAAGTAGTAAATATAAGTAGTTGTGGTTAGTTAATTACAAAACTCACTACGGGATGACCCCACAATGTGTGTTCTTAAAAGATTTAACTAAAAAAACTCAACCACCAACCACAAGTTGAAACCTAGCTGTAAGATATACTCAGTAAGGTTAAAAATGATAATAAGTACCAATGTTAGTTAGTTGTGGTACGTGGTTAGCATTTAATAAGAAGTATTTCGCAAAACGCGTTTTGACTTCCAAATATGAAATGAATTCTAAAGAAACAAGTAGTAAGTATAAGTAGTTGTGGTTTGCAAATTCCACACCCGCAGTTAATTGCAAAACTCACTACGGGATGACCCCACAATATGTGTTCTTGAAAGATTTAACTAAAAACCTCAACATTTAAATCAATGTATAAAGAACAATGATTTGATACTGTATATATTAAATGTTTAGTTCATAGTCTAAAACTTGTTTGTTTAAAAATAAATATTAAAATGATTTCAATGTATTAAAACATAAAGCTCATGTTGTAGCTAAAATTATTAAATTTTGTTGTTTATTTAATTAATAAGCTACATTTTTAAGTTATGTTTTTAATTATGTATCTGTATTTTTGATTACATGAAGTTTAGACCAGTACTTTGTTCTAATATGTTAAGAACATAAAGATCGTTTTATGGCCCACTTGTTAGGTTTATTACATTTTTAATTAATTGTGTTTTAATAGATTATATTTTATTTTAGTAGTATTTCTGGTTACACAAATGTTAATTATTACATATTAACCTTTAAGCCCGTCTGTTTTTAGAGCCAGACCTTTAAGGTTTTTTATATAAAACCATTCCATGTAACCGAAATATGTCTAACTTAAAACACTATAAAAAATGGGTAATACAAACTGTTTGAAATTGTGTTGAGAATAGTAATCAGAGTGGTGTACGTTAAGGTCTAAATGTCCTAACCTTATCTTAATAAATTCTTAATTTTTAAAATACATGAAATAGAACAACATTCATTCAGGCCTGGATAAGTGCAGGCCATTAGCCTTATTTGCCATTTCAATTCGTTTCTCTCCAGGTCTAGTTTCAATAAAATGTCATTGATCAACCCTTGGTCATTAAAATTTTGCATAATTTGATTTATTACCATGAATTTAAATTTGTGGTCTGGATGTTTTGTACAGTGCCTGGCTAGAGCATTATCATCCTTATTTTTGGCAATTGCGTAACAGTGCTCATAAATCCTGTCACGAAGTCGTCTATCGGTTTTGCCCACATAGAATGAAGGGCATTTTGTACATCGAGCCAGATAGACTACTCCCTTCGAATTGCAGTTACAGGATGTACTAACTTGAAAGGTTTCATCCCTAATGTTGAACCTTTCCGAGGTGTCTATATAGGAACAATATTTACAATGTCCACATTTTGTCATACCTCTTAAGTATTTTGGTTTTAACTTTAGTTTCTAACAACTTTTTCAGGTTGTGGCCCCTTCTATATGTAATTGTTGGGCCACAATCGAAAATATGTGCTAAGTCTTTGTCTAATGACAAAAAAAAAAAAAAATATGTGGGTTCAGAAACACAAATACTTAAGGACTCTTGGTCCTTTTTAGAATGTATTCAGAATGTACCATTCAACAAATCTGGAAACTTTCTAACTATTGACATCTGTGAACTATATTCCTGTATTCCACATACTGTAGGAATTGAATGGGTAATTGATTTCATCAGAAGTAAGGGAGCACAAGACAACGAATGCCTACTAGTAGAACAACTACTAGATATAATCTTAGCAAACAACTTCATTTACTTTGAGGGTTTGCTCTTTAGACAAAAGATAGGGGTAGCCATGGGCTCCCCTATGGGTTCGAGTTTTGCTAACCTGGTGTTGGCCCATTGGGAAAATGAACACCTACTTAATAGTGAATGGATGAACCAAATTCTTTGTTACAAAAGGTTTTTAGATGATATATTCATTATTATTAAGGGGGATGAACAACTTGCAAACCAATTGGTGGACTACCTCACTTCAACTACTCACTTCTTAAGGTTTACAAAAAACTTTCAGTCAACTACAATTAACTTCCTTGACGTATGCTTAACTAAAGATTTGGATAAGTACACGGCCAAGATTCACAGGAAGGAAACTCACTGTAATAATTACTTACATTTTACAAGCATGCACCCCCACCACCAAAAGAAATCAGTTGTCAAAGGGCAACTAGTCAGGGCTGCAAGAATGGTAACAGTAGATCAGGAATTCAATGAAGAATGTAACTTGTTGTACGACATGTTTATAAACAGGGGGTATCCAGACTCATTTTTACAAGGAATATTCAGGGAAGTAATTGAAAAAAGAAGCAAGGGAATTTATTTACCAATCTTAAATTCCCAAGCTAGTTCTTATACTATTTTAGAGAACAACACTAACCTTGAACAAACCTACTATACAGCTATGACTAATGTAATACAGGAGTCTGTTGACTTGGAGGCAAAAAATAAGGAAAATTTCAGCACTGCATTTACTTTTACCTATTGCATTGAGGCGTCAAACATAGGTAACATAGTCTTTGTCATTAGACAAAGACTTAGCACATATTTTCGATTGTGGCCCAACAATTACATATAGAAGGGGCCACAACCTGAAAAAGTTGTTAGAAACTAAAGTTAAAACCAAAACACTTAAAAGAGGTATGACAAAATGTGAACATTGTAAATATTGTTCCTATATAGACACATCGGAAAGGTTCAATATTAGGGATGAAACCTTTCAAGTTAGTACATCCTGTAATGAGTAGTCTATCTGGCTCAATGTACAAAATGCCCTTCATTCTATGTGGGCAAAACCGATAGACGACTTCGTGATAGGATTTATGAGCACTGTTATGTAATTGCCAAAAACAAGGATGACAATGCTCTAGCCAGGCACTGTACAAAACATCCAGACCACAAATTTAAATTCATGGTAATAAATCAAATTATGCAAAATTTTAATGACCAAGGGTTGGTCAATGACATTTTATTGAAATTAGACCTGGAGAGAAACGAATTGAAATGGCAAATAAGGCTAATGGCTTGTACTTATCCAGGCCTGAATGAATGTTGTTCTATTTCATGTATTTTAAAAATCAAGAATTTATTAAGATAAGGTTAGGACATTTAGACCTTAACGTACACCACTCTGATTACCATTTTCAACACAATTTCAAATAGTTTATATTACCCATTTTTATACTGTTTTAAGTTAGAGATATTTCGGTTACATGGAATGGTTTTATAAAAAACCCTAAAGGTCTGGCTCTAAAAACAGACGGGCTTAAAGGTTAATATGTAACAATTAAACATGTGTGTAACCAGAAATACTACTAAAACAAAATAAAATATAATCTATTAAAACACAATTAATTCAAAATGTAATAAACCTAACAAGTGGGCCATAATACGATCTTTATGTTCCTAATATATTAGAACAAAGTACTGGTCTAAACTTCATGTAATCAAAAATACAGATACATAATTAAAAACATAACTTAAAAATGTAGCTTATTAATCAAATAAACAACAAAATTTAATAATTTTAGCTACAACATGAGTTTCATGTTTTAATACATTGAAATCATTTTAATATTTATTTTTAATAAACAAGTTTTAGACTATGAACTAAACATTTAATATATATAGTATTAAATCATTGTTCTTTACACATTGATTTAAAATGTTGAGGTTTTTAGTTAAATCTTTTAAGAACATATATTGTGGGGTCATCCCGTAGTGAGTTTTGCAATTAACTGCGGGTGTGGAATTTACAAACCACAACTACTTATACTTACTACTTGTTCCTTTAGAATTCATTTCATATTTGGAAGTCAAAACGCGTTTTGCGAAATACTTCTTATTAAATGCTAACCACGTACCACAACTAACTAACATTGGTACTTATTATCATTTTTAACCTTACTGAGTATATCTTACAGCTAGGTTTCAACTTGTGGTTGGTGGTTGAGTTTTTTTAGTTAAATCTTTTAAGAACACACATTGTGGGGTCATCCCGTAGTGAGTTTTGTAATTAACTGCGGGTGTGGAATTTACAAACCACAACTACTTATATTTACTACTTGTTCCTTTAGAATTTATTTCATATTTGGAAGTCTAAACGTGTTTTGCGTAGTACTTCTTATTAAATGCTAACCACGTACCACAACTAACTAACACTGGTACTCATTATCATTCTTAACTCCACTGAGTATACCTTACAGCTAGGCTCCAATTTGTGGTTGATGGACCTTTGGTTAAGTGTTGCAGGGCAACGTTTGGGACAGATAACGATCGTTGCAGGTCTCTGCGAGCTTGTAGCATGCTGCAAAGCATAGCAGCCTGTTACACTTACAACACGCTTTTTCCTATAGGTGTCCGTTTTTACGAGTGGAAGATAGAAATGTTTTTGATATTTAGAATTTGATATTTGATTTAGTGATGTCCACTTCTGCCTACTTTTTGTTAAGCATCGAACAAATGTTCTTGTAATTTGAAAAATTATATGGCAGTGTGAAGAAGGACATGTTTCTTTGTTTACTATTTAACATTGGATTCAGCGATATTTTTACTTTTTCTTCTTAAGCATTGAACAAAATTGTTCTTGAAAATTATTCTTGAAACTTGTATGTATGAAAAATAATGTGATAATATATGTTTTTGGGAGCGAAAGAAGGACATATTTCCTTGTTTACTATTCAAAACTAGATCTAGCGATGCATATTACTGCTCGCTTTTTACTGTTCAGCATTTAATACTAATGTTTTTGAACCTTAGTTGTAAAAGAAGTAATTTGGTATAATACATACTGTTTATGCATTCACTACTTTTTAATTTTAACTTAATTAATTAATTACACTAGATCATTAGTATATAAGCACTGTGATGATAGGAAGTTGTTGTCTGAAGAAGTTCCGGTATTTCCTGGGACGAAAAACACTGGGAGTGTTTAACGTAATCGAGTGGAATAAACGAGCTTGGATTTTATGCCAGTTGTTCATCTGTGGATTTTTTTATTACACACCCTGCACTTCATCTACTCTTCACTTGCGGTTTGTCAGTCTTGATGCTTTTATAGCCCAGGCGCTCTGACGTCGGGGAAAGTGCAACATCAGCCGATGCCAGACCCAGACTTTGGAATTCGGCCGACCGAAGGGCTGCCTGAGGCAGGACAACCCATATGTTATGACTACAGATGCAAACCTATCGGACATCTACATTTATGGTAGGTACAAAACTGTACTTTGCCTGGGGTACACAGTAAACGAAAAGAAATCAAAACTAGTGCCCTCACAACAGATAATATTCCTGGGTGCCAACTTAAACACAATGGCCCAGATGGCTTATCTCATGCCAGACAAGCAAGGACAAACTGACTCAGTATTTTCTTTTAATGGCAACAAAGACCCAACTCCCTGCAAGAAAAATTCTGCAGGCCTTGGGCTACATGGCATCTTGCATTCTACTAATTCCATATGCCAGACTACATATGAGGAAACTACAATGGTACCTAAAGAGTGTATGGTCTCAACACTGTCAAGATCTGGAAACAGTTCTACCACTAATTCCTTGCCTTCAACAGGAGTTTCAGTGGTGGGTCCAAGCTCGTCATCTCAACAAGGGACAGCCTTTTACTCAACCCACAGCCAGGCAAACACTGACAACAGATGCATCGGATTACGCCTGGGGAGCACACATGGCAGGAAAATGTATTCAGGGCGAGTGGCCTGCAGAACAAAGACATCTCCACATCAATCAAAAAGAGATGCTAGCTGTACAAAATGCAATTATAGCTTTCAAGGACCTGCTACATCCAGGAGAACTACTACTAAAGGCAGACAACACCACAGTTATGTGGTACATAAGCAAGGGGGAACTCACTCCTACCCCCTCTGCAGACAAGCCATGAACTTGTGGAACACAGCTTTAAACTACCAAGTTCATCTGCAGGCACAATTCCTGCCAGGAGAGAAAAAAACATTGGCAGTCGACCTAAGCAGAAACATCACGGATCCTCACGAATGGCAATTGAGTCAACAAATATTCAGAATGATAGCACAAAAATGGGGGAAACCAGACATAGATCTGTTTGCAACCCCAATGATCTGCCAAATACAGAAATTTTGCACAAGGAGCCACCATCCACAAGCATGGAAAGTGGATGCCCTCTCATTCAGCTGGAAAAAAACTACAAGTATACGCTTTCCCTCATCTACCTCTCCTTCCAAAGGTACTCATAAAAGCCAGGCAGGAAGAGCCAAAGATGATCCTGATTGCACCAGACTGGCCACGCCAGCACTGGTACCCAATCTTCAAGAACTTAGCACAAGAACCACCCTGGATTTTGCCTGAAATCCCACAACTGTTGACACAACACAACAATCAGATACTTCACAGCCAGCTAAAGACCTTAAATCTAGCTGCATGGAAAATTCCTTAACCAACCAAGCATTGTCTCTCCCCAAAGCTGTTATGGATGTCATTCTGGATGCCAGGAGGCCTAGCACCAGGAAAGCCTACTCAGATAAATGGAAGAGATTCTGTGCCTGGAACCAAGCAGACAGCCTTGACCCTCTTGTACCAAACATTCCTCAGATACTTCAATATTTGACTGAGATGCTGGACAAGGGCCTCTCTTTTTCATCCATCAAGATTCATGCCTCAGCCATTTCTGCTCATTACAACACAGATCCACCATTTTTTTCAAATCCTTTGCTCAAACAGTACTTCAGGGGGGCTAAAAACATTAGACCGCCCCGTAGAGCACATACACCAACTTGGGACCTCAACTTTGTTTTGGAAAAATTAACTTTACCTCCTTTTGAGCCAGATAACACAGCAGATTGAAAATACATCTCTTGGAAGACTGCTCTACTACTGGCAATAACATCAGCAAGAAGAGTTTCAGAATTACAGGCACTAATGGCAGTGGAACCTTTCCTCATCTTCCACCAGCACAGGGTGTCCTTAAGAACTAACCCTACATTTATGCCAAAGGTAGTATCAAGTGTGGCTCTAAACCAAACTATTCACTTGCCAACTTTTTATCCAAAACCACAGAACAAAGGAGAGAGACAACTACTTTCTTTGGACATTCACAGACAGTTACGCTTCTACTTGGACAAAACCAAAGCTTTCAGGAAATCTGAGCAATTATTGGTAGCATACGCAGGAGCACAGGGAAAAGCCATTTCAAAACAGACTTATTTCAAAATGGATAGCTCACTGTATACGTTTCTGCTTTACCCACCATGGGAAACCTGTACCTAGCAGCATTAGATCTCGCTCCACCAGGGCAACAGCCACTTCAACTGCCTACCTCAGAGGAGTGCCTACCAAGGATATTTTAGAAGCAGCAACATGGAGTTCTGTCCATACCTTCACCAAACATTACCATTTGCCTTTATATTCCAAATCCAGAGCTGGCTTTGCCGCTGCTGTACTGCAGGGCCTTATAGCCACCCTTAATGCCTTATAGATCCATCCTCCCTACCTCAGCTTTGGGATTCCACCCAAGTGTAATGACTGCAGCCGTGTCACATGATGAACATAGTACAGTTTTGTACTTACCATAAATGTAGATGTTCGAGTGTAGGCACTGCTGCAGTCCAGGTTACCCTACCTCGTTCCCCTCTAACTTTCTGGTACATACCTAGCTCTTCTACCCTTATTTCCTAAAAGGGAGTATTTGCTGGTAATTAAAAATGGTTGTTTGCTTTTATTTTATATATATATATATATATATATATTTCACTAGCAATTTGCAAGGCCTACCAATTTGGGGGGCACCTGACATCTGGGGCAAAAAAAATCTGAAGAAAATGGCATCGGCTGCATCTTATATCCCCCTGGCGCACTGACGTCAGGGAAGAAACGACAAGCAACCGACACCGGACCAGGACTTTGGAACTCAGGCCATCTAGGGAACCGCCTGACTGCAGGATAACCCAAGTGTAATGACTGCAGCAGTGTCTACACTCGAACATCTACATTTATGGTAGGTACAAAACTGTACTTTTGTGGGTGAGTGAGAGTTGATACCATTGAAGGAGTTCAAGCCAGCCCAGTGTTTAGGATCTTGTACAGTGTTACTGTTGTGCTATGGTGATGTTCATTGGTATATATGAATTAGATTCCTGTCGCTTCTTTTGGTATGTTGCAGTATGCTGTTTATAGCTATTGATAGCCTTATACGGTAAACGTCTATTTTTGTTAAGGCAGAGTGCAATTGTGGTGGTTTGGGACGAGATATAATGTCCAATTTGAATATTGGTACATTGTGATGGTTTTCCGATGCTTTGATTAGACTGCTCAGATGTTTCATTGCTTTACACATGTTTATTTTGTGCTAAATGTTAGCTATTCAAGCTGCATTGGTGGGGAGTTGACTGAGATGGGCACCTAGCATAACGCTCAACGGCTTTCTTTTTTGTTTGTTTGGTTCCATTTACTTTGGGCAGTTGTGCTTTGTAAATAGCATACTTAGCTCGTGACAACTAAAAATCAAAAGGCTAAAGAGAAAAAAACGAGTGTGCACTCACTGTTTTCCCGCTGGAACCTCTACATGTTAATCTTTTGGCAAGATCAGCTGGAGATCAGTTAACAGGGTTGTTCGCATGAACAGTCTGCTTCCTCATTATGGCAGCACACAAGAAATGACGTATTGCATAAACCTTCAACCAAGAACTACCCGTCCTAGCTTAGAACGGTCGAACGCTACTAAAAAGAAGACATCCCTTATTGTTTTTTAATAATACAATACATAATACATGTTATTTGCATTTTTTTGACTGTATAGCCTTACTTTCTTCAAACGGCCACGACTAAAAGAACACCAGAAAAGGAGAAATGTTAAACGATGGTAACACTGCCGTATTTACTATCAGTTCTTGAATATACAATACAAAACAATATATTATTGACATGACACTTTCTAAATGAGCAGTTGTCTTCTTTGAAATATGCAATGAAGAATAAATCAAATATCTAACTCCAGTGAAACAAATATTAAACCAAACAGATGCTTTGGTATAATTACATTTAGAATGTTTTAAAAAAGCAATAATTTGGATATGTTTGCAGAAGGGGGGTTTGTCGCAGACCTTCTTCCCTACATAGTCATAACTAGGAGAGTGTAAAGGAAGTGACTGCCTTGGGTACAAGCTGTTATGGAGATAAATTTGCTCTGTAGAGGAAGTTTTGACTGGTCTTTTTACAGAATGTTCAGATTTCACAGGGAAAACTAAACCTACAGCTGATACAGAGAATTGTATTTTACTTTGACAAAATGGAAATTTAGTTCTCTGGAATTTGAGTTTTCTGTTATTTCATACAATATTAAGCTGTTCCAGGTGCAAAGTAATTGTTTTATGCAACTATTAGAGATAATTTAGAAAATGTTTTCAAAAATGTCAAGACATTTGTGAATTTACATGTTATGCAAGACACAATTTCTTCAATAAGAACAGTCTCCTATAAAGATAGACAGGTAGTAACCATAGCAGGCAGTAAAGGTAGCCATTTAAGTGGCTGTGATCATAATTGAGGCTGCTTGAGTGATAACTTGTGTTAGCTATGTCATAATGCTGCCCAATATAATGTACATTAAGTACTGCCAATTTGTTCCTGACCTTCACATTTGCAAGCAGTGTGAATATAAACAGTATGCTAGGAATGTTATAGCTCTCATAATGTTTATCATTTAGAAACATTACATTGATTATTTTTGTTTGAAATTATTTTAACATAATCAGCTCATGCTCTAATGGTAGATGCAGAAATTATTCAAATTTTATTAATACTTTAGCTCTCTTGTTTGTTAAAATATTATTTTTAAGATAAGCATTTACACTGCACCTAAGCAAATTAGGACCTGGGGTGTTTCAATTTCTGATGCATGTTGCATAGAATATCTTAACATGCCAATACTCTAAATGTAATAATATTGACAGCCTGATTTATTTGGTATTGTTGGACTATTTCTATGTTTACAAAGAACAAAGATCAATACTTTTATAGTTGCATAATATCAAGTAATACAGTCTATGAAGAAGAGAAAAAGAGAAGAGAAAATTTAATGATCAGTTAAAAGTTGAACACATTAGTATGCTCTCTAATAGAAAAGAAAGGTTGTATATTATTTACATAACACTTGAATAGGTTTTTCATTGTCTGTATCATATATAAATCTTTATTCTTCTGTTCATGAGAAGCAGTGTCTATATTACTTAGATTTGGTTCATTATATTAGATGCTGAACAGGCTCTGCTATAGGACTTAGGGTTAATTCAAGTGATATGTCACTTGAATTTGGAGTATTGCACTCCAGTAGGGTTGTTGGTGGTTATAAGTTATTTAATTTTTTTTATCCGAATTTATTACAAATTTTCATTTTAACGTTTTCTCTCCTACTAAATGGAAAAAAAGAAAATATATACATATCATTACTTCATTTTAAAAAAGATCAAACAGATAGTATTCCTATAATTTACAAAGACAAAATAAATTATTGGTCAATGTAGCTCTAACATCATCTTCAATGATAAATGACTTCATAAGAGGTATTTCATTAAATATAAATGGATTGAGTGACCCCAATAAGAGGGGAAGTTTGTTTAAATTTCTTAAATTACATAAAATGCATTTAATATTCTTAGAAGAAACTCATTTAAAGAAGGAAGACATAGAGATGTGATAAATCATATAAAGTGTTAGTAAGTTCTGAACATACTCAAAAGAAGAGAAGAGTTGCTATTTTGTGGAATACCTCTTTACCATCTCCAACATAGACACTTTTACAGATGAAAATGGAATGTTCTGTCTTATTACTATTGAATTAAATAAAATTTATACCCTAGTAAAGGTATACTGGATTTCTGGAATTGGTAGTAACACAGTAAAGCAACACTTAGACCATATTATTCAGTTATCTAAAGGTTGTATAATAATGGCAGGTGATTTTAATTGTGTTGTTGATATTAAAGACTCAACATCACTCAGTAAAAGAAAAATTGCAGCTCCTGCCAAAAAGTTGAGTTCTCAGAAACTTACCTGATGAAAGATATCAGTATTTTTGCTAAACCTAGTTCCTTATACTATACTTTTTTTTCACGTAGACATAATACGTTTTCAAGGATTGATGGTCTTATTTTCCAACAATTTAATAGATTCCTTAAGTGATACCAAAGTGATTACTTGCTCCTTGTCGGATCATAATTCTATAATATTTGAGATTACAGTAAATTCAACATACAGCACCCAAATAAAAAGAATACCTGCATGCATAAAACTGAATGATTTTAAAGAATTCATAATTCTAGTAACCCAGAATTTTATTGACTTTAATAATACCTCTGAAATTTACGTATGGGACTCCTTAAAGGCGTAGAGCACCATCGGGCAGCGCCGGTTAAACAAGGTTAAACTATTTCTGGCTCCGTAAAGTCTGCTCTTCAATTTTTCCCTTAGAACTTCTCTACTTGCAATCTAAACAGTCTATTCTCTATCTCAAAAGCTCAGCACTTGCTCCTAAAGCATTTTTATATAGGTAAAGTACTTGTATACTAAACAAAGTACTACATTAGCCTAGAATCCCCTTGAGTACCCATTTCCCTATAGGTCCCTTCTGACTCAGTTACACAGCAAACTTTTTCACTTTTTCTAGCATGTCAAGGGTCAGTTGCTAGCGTCCTCTCCTGTTCAGCTGGTGAATCTGGGCATCTTGAGGCAATGTTACAATTGCCTCATGTACACAGACACCCCACTCCTTCTCCCACAAAACACAAATACATGTGAGAGATGCAACTATATAGCCAAACTGGAGGCTGAGCTCTCTCAACTCAGGACTGGCAAGACCAGACAGGAGGAGAAGGAAACAACGCACACCACAAACCCAGTTTCACATAGAACTATCACAACTGCAAAACAAACACATAAACACACAAAGACATACTCGGAGGCACTGATCAAAAATCTACCAAAACTACAGAGGCCTCCAAAGCAGATACCCAAGCAACTGCCACCTCAAGACATAAGACATGCAGCACATAGTTCTCAAAGTCAGTGTACTAAACAGTCACAGCCCTTAAGGCATGCCAGACACACTTGTTATAGGTGACTCCATAGTCAGACACACTGATGTCACACTCACCAGACTGAACAAGGAAAAGATCACAGTAAGCTGCCTGTCAGGCACTAGAATCTGCCACATAACACAAGCACTCAGGTCACGCAACAGCAAGTACAAGTATGACTCAGTCATTGTCCATGCCGGTGTGAAAGACCTGAGACGTACCTCCCTGGACTACATGAAAAGAAACATAGAGGAGCTCTCAGATTATGTAGCCCAGGCCGGTATGACCCTGACCCTGAGCAGTATCCTACCCTCACCAAGAATGATGCCACAATACAGAGACAAAATGATCAGCTTTAATAATTGGCTTAATTACTGTTGTCATTCTAAGGGGATCCAATGTCTGTCTGCCTGGGATGACATGCTTGACAAGCCACGCTGCTTCGCAAGGGATGGCTTGCACCTGTCACCCCTGGGCTTCCGGATATTGGCAAAGGCTCTTGCCACCTCCATAGTGCCTTTTTTAGGCAAGGCTCAAATGATAAACCTACCGCCCTAGAAAACAAAAATGGAGAAAAACTAAGGGTAATACTGCTCAGTGCCAGAAGTCTAAACCTCAAGATGCACACCCTCGAAGCCCTCCTCAGTATGGAGAACATCGATGTCTGTGCTGTGACTGAAACCTGGTTCAAGGCTCCCGAGAGCACCCCAGCACTATCAGGTTATACCTCATATCATGCGTTCCGGCCCCAAAATCTGGACCGAACCACAAAAGGAGGGGGGGAGTATCCATATTCATAAAGGATACCTACACCTCCAGGTTAGTGGCAACGCACGAAGCATCGGAGACCATCCATGTGCAATTAACCATAGGTAAAACTGCCCTACAGTTTGTAGCATGCTACAGACCACCTTCTCAAACTCAGGAAACCCACACAGCCTTCCTGAAGACACTGGAGAGTATGAATGTCTCTCCAAACACCATCATATTGGGTGACTTCAACTACCCAAACATAGACTGGGAACATTACTCAAGCCCCAACACCCTAGCCCAAAGGTTCCTGGAGTTCATAAACTCAAATGCTATGTAACAACTAGTCACCATTCCCACAAGAGGAGAAAATATACTAGACCTGATCATCACAAACATGGGGACAAAATGCTCCACACCGGAAGTATATCCCTCATTGGTGAGATCAGACCATAAATTAATCTCATTGGAGCTCCACATCCGCCCCCACCCCAGCAAAAAGACCACAGTGAAGAACTTCTCAAAAGCAAACTTCACACTTCTTAAGACTGGAGTGGTATCCTTCAAGGCCCCCGAGCCAGTGGAAACCACAACCCACGCTGCTGAAACCCTTACAAATGCCTTCTACGAGCACCTCCAGGAATGTATGGATCAAGCAATCCCTAATAAAATCAAGACCCTTTCCACCAAAGACAGGTGCCTGGTCTGGTGGACCCCAGCCATAAACAAACTCTACAACAAGAGGAGAAAGCTACTGCATGACAGAGCAAAATCCCTAAAAGGGAAGGCATCTCTGATCAATACTAGCAAAAAACTACGATCACTCATAAAATCATCCAAGGCCAACTTTGAGAGAAAAATCGCTAATGACACAAAAGACCATCATAAGGCCTTCTTTAGCTATGTTAGAAACCTGGGTGGAAACTCCCAGATATGCTCAGAATTAGTCCAAAATGATAAAAATATCACTGAACCCATAGACATTGCCAACATACTGGCAGACAGGTTCAGTGCAAATTTCTCCCCTCCCTCCCCCCCCAAAAGGAGGAATGTCTAGCCTCCCAAACATCTCAGATGCCCAGGTGAGAGCTGCTCTCTCTAAAGCAAAAAACACAGCATCAATGGGACCGGACGGTGTCCCCGGCTGTGTGCTACACGAACTCAATGAGGAACTAAACCCACAAATAAGGCTGCTGTGTAATCTTAGCCTTACTACAGGATACGTACCCAAAGAATGGCATACGGCAACTGTGGTCCCACTCCACAAAGGCGATGCTTCTACAGACCCTGGAAATTACCGCCCCATAAGCTTGACGAGCCTTGTCTGCAAAGCTATGGAGAGGATCATAATGGAACTCATAAATAAAGACATTGGGGACCTACAGACACTGGATCCTACCCAATTTGGCTTTGTCAAGGGCAGATCATGCCTCTTGAACTTGGTAGACTTTTTCGAAACAGTCACTAAGGCCATTGATGAGGGTAAGGCAGTTCACACAGCCTACCTTGACCTAGCAAAAGCGTTCGACACAATACCCCACTCGGGCATCATAGAAAAGCTCACCAGCTTAGATGTAAACCCATATGTCACAAGATGGGTTGCAAACTGGCTCAAGGACAGAACACACAGGGTTAGAGTTGCTGGTGCCATGTCAGACTCTAAGCCGGTCACGAGCGGTGTCCCACAGGGCTCAGTCCTGGGCCCCCTCTTGTTCGGCATTTATTTTTCTGAAGTGCAGGCAAACACAGGGGGATTGTGGCTGACCAAATTTGCAGATGACTGCAAACTGGGCACCATAATTGACACTCCATCAGACACAGACATCCTCCAGAGAGGTCTCATAGAAATGGATAACTGGTGCCAGAGCCATGGCCTTAAGCTAAATGCCAAAAAATGTATAGTCATACCCTTTGGGAAAAACAAGGTAACCCCTAATTACCACATAGGTGGTAATCCATTAAACACGGAAGAAGTTATCAGGGACCTGGGGACCCAAGTTGACAGTAACCTCTCTTTTGACACTCACATTGCCAAAGTGGTTAGGAAGACCTTCTACATTGCCCATCTGATCATGAAGGGATTCACATCCAGATCAGGAGAGGTCATTGTACCCCTGTACTCTTCACTTATCAGACCAATGATTGAGTACAACGCCCCATTCGGAATGTACCTTACCCGACACCTGCAGCAGTTGGAAAGACTCCAAAAGTTCCTCACCAAAAGGATAAAGGGGCTAAAACATATGTCATACGATGCCCGACTGAAGAAACTCCAGCTCTATTCAGTCGCATACCGTCTGCTCAGAGGTGATCTGTGCCTGACATACAAGGCCATGTCCAACCCGGAATTAATGGACATGCTCCACCTCAAAAAATCCAAATCCACCAGAGCCACGAGAGCAAGAGACTTAAACCTCAACACGGATATAAATAGGACGTGCTGGAGGGACAGATTCATCACCCAGAGACTCCCTACACTATGGAACAGAATCCAGGTCCATGTGAGGCAGAGCCCCTCACTGACTCTGTTCAAGAGAAATCTTGAGTGGATGGGAGATCGTAGGTTTACCCCGGGAATCATCTCTGTGTCACTGCTGGACAGAGGCACAGCAAACTAATGGGTATAGTATTCTCATCCTAAGGGGTGGTGAAAGCCACACACACTCTGGCTAGGCTGATAAATGCCCTAGGGCAGATAGCCTAGTATGAACCTATGAACTGGTTCCATAAAAAGAAGAAAAGTTGGGATGAAAAACTGCATGACCTACAAAGTAAATTAGATTTTTTAAAACTTAGCCAAGAAAAAGATATTGATAATAGTGACAAAAGAAAAAAAAAATAAACTCATTAAAGAACAAATACCTAGAGATATTAAATCACAAAACTATGATTGCCCTAGGGAAATTTAAATTTATAGACTTTTCCATTAATCCTAGATCTCTAAATTTGTTAGCCAACAAAACTAAAAGACTTAAAATATTTTCTCCTAATAATAAAAAGGAAGTCACAGATCTACAAAATATTCTAATTGAATTTAGTCAGTTCTTTCTCAATGTAAATCAGAAATCTAACAGACACCAATGAGAGAATAAATCTTTATTAACAAATATACTAAAAGATTTCAAATGAACAAGCAACCATTATAGATAAACCTATTTCTTTTAAAGAGCTTGAATTACAAATTACTAAATTAAAGTCAAAGCTCCTGGAAATATTAGCATCATATCAGAAATTTATAAAATCTTACCAGAAAACACTTTAAAATTATTACATAAGGTTTTTAATATTTCCCAAAACAAAACCTTAATATCTCCCTCATGGAAGTATACTTTTATCTCCCCTATCTTGAAGTCTAATAAAGACACTAATCTCTGTTCATCCTATAGACCAATATCTCTACTAAATGTTGATTACAAAATGTTTGCCAGTATTTGCAGATAGACTCAAATATTTTCTACCACATTTAGTATAAGATGATCAAACTGGATTCATAGTACACAGAAATTCTTATAATAATATTAAAATACCCCTATCTCTAATTGAATCAGTTACATTTTTAAATAAAAATCTAACACTAGTTAGTTTAGACATACTGTGCGTTTGATTCAGTTAACTGTGATTATTTATTCTATTAGAGGAATTAAACTTTTCCAACAAATTTGTTAACTTAATAACCCGGTTATATCAAGGCAGTCAAGCTTATGTTAAAATAAGCACCATTATATCTCAGAATATCCCAGTTCTTAAAGGTACCAAGCAAGGATGCCCGCTATCCCCGTTATTTACATTAATTATGGAACCCTGGGCTAATTTGGTAGGAAATGATAAAAACATTGAAGGTTATTCTTTAAGTTTAAATGAATGTTCCAAAATACAAATGTTTGCAGATGATATACTTGTTATTTTAGAAGGAAATAACTCCGTTAGAGCTCTTTTTATAGATATTGATTATTTAAAAAAAAAAGAGTCAGGCCTAATCTGTAATAATAAAAAACACAAATCTTGACAATTGGTCCTAAGAAATTTAAATTGCATAACTTCACTAAATATCTGACACAATCTGATGAACTACTTTGTTTGGGTATTATAATCACTAAAATATTAAATATATTATTTGAATAAATTATAATAAAAGTCTAATAGAAAACCTTATTAAATGGAACAAGATCCCTTTTTCAATGGATGAAAAACTTTCAATAATTAAGATGGTTCTACTTCCTAAAATCCTTTGTCATTCAATCAGTTTCTTTACCTCCCCCAACTTACATAATTAAAAAAAAAAATAACTCTATGATTCAAACATTTTTATGGTTCCCAATTAAACCTAGAATAGCTTTATCTTATTAAATGAGAAATTGGAATAATGGTGGCATAGCTATGCCAGACTTGGAAATGTATCTAATTTCCTCAATGGCTAAAACTCTCTCTCTCCATATAGATGTTGAATATTCAGCTAAATGGAAAAAAATATAGAAATTTTAGTATGCAATACAATAGATAATAAACAGAAATTAGGTCTATTAAACAATATTTTCATTTGGGTTCTTAAAGAATATTTTACTTCCAAGCACACCCTGATTTTTAAATCTAATTAAGTTTTCTCTTAAAATCTTTCAGAAATTATATTTATAAATATAATATTTACAAGGATTGTTTATTTCTTGTTTCCTAAAGCCTATACACATGGGGTTATATTTTCATCTGATTATACAAAAATGTCTTCATTTCAGCAAAAGAATCTAACATTTTGGTTTCAGATTGTCAATAAGTTGAAATCCATTATGTTACTTAAAACTGAGTATGAGTATAATTCACTTTCTTGGCTGGATTTACATGAAGCTAGGAAATGTCACAAATAAACTTGATGCAATGCCATCAACAATTAAAAACTCTGTACCAAAAGTAATTCAATATGTTGTTGTTTGTCTTTCGGCTTTTCCTGTTAAGGGGTTGCCACAGCGGAACTCTGGTCCGCTAATGATTGGCAGTAGATTTTTACCAAACGCCGAGATGCCAGCTCGACACCCAACCTTCAACGAAGGCACGTCCATTTACGCACGCATGTCTTTCGAACGCTACCCAACCGCAAGAAGGACATGCAGACTCCACACAGAAGGCACTCCCAAGCCCAGCCGAGAATCGAACGGGAGAACCTCTTGCTGTGAGGTAACACTACCGCCGTACCACCGCAGCTACGAGTTTATATTTAGAACATGAAACACAGACTAAAAACATTTTGTCTATCTTGTATAAGGCTATTAAATTTGGTGTATGTGTGGTATCGGACAACTATTGGAATTATTTCACCTTAATAAATTATCATCCTCCTACAAATAATGGCAAAGTAAATATATTGCAGTCAGTAAATGTTGCACTTCATCTTTAAAGTGGAAATTATTTACATGGAGATATTTATATAGATCATTTATCACTCCTTTTTCTCTCAGTAAATTCAATAAATGTACTATTAAATGTTGGAGATGTAATATGGAAGAAAACGCTGACTTGGGCACATACGGTTTTTGACTATAAAATTAAACAAATTTTGGGAAGATGTTAACTTTTATTCTCCAAATCTCGTTTTATTTAATACTCCAATCCCTGTTTGTGTTAGAAAAGATAGCCAGCCTTTGATTTGGTCTATTTTGTCAATTGCAAGGAAAACCATCACAAGAAACTGGATATCAAATATTTCACGCTCATTTCAAGAATTTAAAAATGTACTACTTGAAGTCTGTAATCTAGAATACTTGACCATCAAATCAAGATCCTCCAGGAATACTACTAAATGCAATTTGTGGAAGAAAGTCTATGACTTATTAGAAAAATAATTTAATCATTTTACAAATATTTGACAAACAATTGTATTTTCATTTAATTGATCATTTATACATGTAGAGAACTTTTTTGTATATAGTTTATACAAGTTTGTTTTATGGTTATGAAGTTACTTATTTGGAAAGTGTTCATTTCTAATGTAAACAATTATCTGTTAGTTCTAATGTTAATAAAGCTGTTTAAAAAAGATTCATCACTGGATATTTGCAGGTTACTTATCCTATGGGACTTCTAAGATTAGAGAACAGAAAGACTGTGACAGTGCTGAGGGTCTTGCAACACCTTTGCCAACACTTCTGCAAGTGTAATGTCAGCATTGACACTACACTTTTTTCAGCAGGTCGCATTCAAACCAAATAAGTATAGTAGAGTCTATTAAACTGCATTTAACAAACTAGTGTTTCAGCAAATGCCTTCAGGAACAGCAGTTATGATGATGAAAGTCCTCATAGGGAAGAGAACTACTTGTAGAAAAATCCAGCTGGGACACAGATTACAGAAGACACAAGTGGTGTGATGATGATTAATTGCGACCCCCAAGCATATTTTCTTGTAGTAAGGTACCTAATACAACTGCGCTGTTACCTGCAGTTTCTTTTGCCAGTACAAGGTTTGGGCTGCAGCCTGTCCAGTTGTACTGTTAGAAAGTGGGGTCATTCAGATCTGTCAGGTCAACTTCCAGTTTTAAAGGAAGAGTTGTTTGGGGAGGCACAAGTGCTGTATGTACACTCATGTTCACACACACACTTCTGTCACTGCTGTGAGTCTGTCATTACATGACCATCATCTAGACAGCATTGAGGGCGTTCCGTGTTGCAGGCTTGGCTTACTTGAGTGACTGAAGATACAGGGGCTTGCTTTTCTCCCCCATGTAAGCATTCACATTCCTGCACATGTGTTTTTAAAGACTGCTATGAAGACTGAGCTTGGCAGAACCCATGTCACCAGCCAGTATGGTGCATTTCTGTCACCAGTAGGTGCTGACATCTTCCAGTGTCTGAGTCTGTATACCATGCTTGGTCATTAGGGTCATACTCTGGACTTCATCTTTCTGCGTCTTTTGAGGTGTAAGTATAGTCTTTACACTTAATTGTAAGATTGCTGTTTTGTTAGGCCAAATTAAAGGTGTGAATATGAAACTTAGAGTGATTAAGTGTGCTTCTGCATTCATTTACCTTTGAGTTTTCTGTGCTGCCATCTCGGTCAAGTAAAGCAGTATATTTATGTCTACATGTTTAAATAAATGTGACATTTCAGCAGCTTTAACATCAAAAGTTGTTTAGTCACTTAAACATTGACAATGGTATTATTGATTTTTGTTTTTTAAAAAATGCATATGATCCAGTGTTTCATTTTTCTAAGGGGCTAGCCCCCCCTTCATCCCATCCTGCCTCTCAACTGTGTGTTTGTACATATATATAAAACACACAGGCACCACTAATTTGGTTCAGCATTAAAATTTTGAACATCTTTAGTATTGGCAGAAACAACTGAGCAGTCAAATGATCACAGAATGTCAGCATCAGTTTGAGAGGGGGCAGTGTGCATTGGATAGTGGGAATTTGTCCATTCCCCACTGTTGTGTGATCTCAGAGTAGTATTTAAGTAGTGGCGGATATGGTGATGTGAGGGGCTTTTTATAGGTATTGAATTTCAGTATTGTAAGGTCGTTCGTCTGTAGTTTGTTTGTTCTTTTGCTATTCATATACAGACGTATGCCTGCTTCAGAGTAGAACATTAGCTGGGAAAGGGAAAATTTCCTTACTCTTGGTATTCTGCGGTGTAGTGGTTTCACATGTTTCCTTTTCAACTAATATTGGATAACAAAGCTTCACACACGTACCCTCCCTTTTTTGTACAGCAAATATCCATTGAATGGGAAAGGGAAATCATTTGGAAATATACCTGCATGCCTACATACACGGTCTTTTGCTGGCTTTGTTTTTCTTGTCATATTTACCAGTGCTTTTACTGACAACTTGTAATAAAGTTGAGTGGTGTGCTTTTCAGTGTTGAGGACTGTGTTGGCCATCTGGCCCTGATGTTCCAAGTGAACATGACATGCAGTGGCTTGCTGGCCTGATGAAATCATTTTGAAAGATTTATCTTCAGTGAAGGTGCAGAAAAGGTATTTTTGAATTGGTCTGTACTTTTATAAAGCAGGCTTAAAACTGAGTAATGTATGTCTTTGTTTCTTCTGAAGGCTCTGTCATGGTAATAAGTGCCAAAATACCTAGCTGTCAAATCAAGCGTGCTTTTGTTTTAAATAGGTTACACTTTTTCTTTTTAGATTGTAAACAAATGGAACACTGCCCTAATTGGACTAATGACCTATTTTCGTGAAGCTGTTGTGAACACCCAAGAGTTACTGGACCTTTTGGTGAAATGTGAAAACAAGATCCAGACTAGAATCAAAATTGGACTGAACTCCAAAATGCCTAGTAGATTTCCACCTGTTGTGTTCTATACCCCAAAGGAACTGGGAGGCCTAGGCATGCTTTCTATGGGTCACGTACTTATCCCCCAGTCTGATCTTAGGTAAGTTTGTTGTTTTTTCTGTTTAATTTGACGACAGACTGTTGTGTAACTTGTTCCTGGAGTCCTGGCCTACAAGATAGAACTGTATCGTTTCTGAAAAATATTCAAGGCTTGCCTTTTGCATTTTTTTTTTTTTTTTTTTTTTTTTTTTAAGTTGACCATACCAGTACTTATGTGGTAACTTAAATAGCAAGTTTGAAATTCCTTCTGTGTGTTTCTGTTTCCAGGATTAGACAGTGACTTTGTAGAGTTTGGGTCAAGTTTGTTCCCAATTTCCTCTTAAATGCAGTCAGAAAAGCTCCAGTGTGCAGTCTTTCTCCTCGCAGGAAGAGAGACATAAATGCATTTAACACTTTTTATCTTCAGGGGTAAAAAAGGTGTTAGCCCTGTGACTAACAACTCAGTTGGTCTTTGGTTACAGGAAATTCATGGAGGATATATCACAGCTTCGCAGTTGAGAGTACCCTCGGAGATGCAGCACCATGTATTGCAAGCCTCCACCATCTGATTCTTCATATTTGAAACTTTTAAGGGGAGAATTAGCTTATTATTTGTAGATTTCCCTGCTAATGGGGTATGATGCAGTACACTGAGAGAAAGGTTCAGAGCATATTACAAAATAGAGAAAAATCTTCCACATGTAAGATGGCATTTTGTTTTGCTGATTTCAGTGTAACAATTTCAGGGACAACCTGGGAGATTAGTCTCAACTCAGATGCAATGAGAAAAATGCGTACAGTAATACAGACAATAGCATATATTAGTCTGAGTCCATACAATGAGAATTTGTGTGTAATAGATGAGAGAAGGATGCAGGTAAGTAAAATATAAAGAGGAGAGAAAGGAATGAATATGGAAGGGAGACGGAGGAAAAAGTGATGGAAAATTTTACTTTCTACAGTAATGGTTACAGTGAACTGTGGTGACTGAAAAAGACTTGAGCAGTCAGGCTTTCTTGAGCTTTGTGTAATGTGTACTATCTGAGGGTGCTGACATTTGGCTTGGTTGTGCAGGAGTTTTTTGAGATGAGGTTTGAATTCAGTATAAGAAAGTCTTTTAGAGAAACTGGAAGAGATTCCATAGTTTAGATGTAAGAGTGGAGAATGCATAGTTAGAGCAGTGTAGTTTGGTTAATTGCGTCAGTAGATTGAGCCGATTGTGAAAGACTTCTGAGGTTATTTGAAGAAGTTTTGATGACAAGTGTTTCTGCAAGAGGTGTAAATGTCCAGGGTTTCTGTTTTTCTTTTCTTTCCCCTCCCTCCCAAAAGTGAGACTAGCAGAATGCCTGCTTTGTTTTATTGGCAGTATTGTTTTTTTTTTTTTGGGGGGGGGGGGGGGTTTGCAGCAAAGTTGCATCTTTATTACAGATGTTCTGTAAGGTGTTAGTGTTTTTCTGTGAGGCTGCAGCAGTTATGGCTGTCATGTATTCTAATTATGTTTGATGTTTTCCCTTGCCAATTGATACCCTTGTTGGAGCCGTTAGGTGGAGATTTTCATGGCCCAGATGAGTATTGAATTTGAGCGTATTTTCTATATGATAAGGAAAACTGAGATTGATCTAATGAGAGTCCAAGATATTTAAAAGACATGGTGATTTCAGTTGGGGAGTTGTTTGGGTCTGTAATGTGAAGCGTTTTGAGAGCTTTGGGTAGCTTCTGTTGAGTACTGAAGATCCTAGCTTTTTGTCTCTACGTTTAGAAGATACCCATGTTTGATAAGGAATGAAAGTCATATTGGAGCCAAGTTTGGATTTGTGTGGGAGTGACTGACCAGAAGATACCCATTCCATTTGCATAGGACATGATATTTAGGTAGTGGAGGTCATAAGGGATTTAACTGATGAAACTGGAGAAGCGTAAGAGTGCTAGAATGCTGCCCTGAGAGACTTTGGGACAAGCTGCATTACAAAGGGGTAGGTCCTATTTTTACTTTAAACAGTCTGTTGGTGGGAAAGTCTTTGAACTCTGGAAAGGTGTCCGTACTCACGCCAGTTTGTTCAACAGCAGTGATTGATCTAAGGCCCAGGTAAGGTTTATGAAGACTGCTTTGGTAAGGTTGTCTTTGTCCATATTAACTAATATTTCATCTGATTGTCTGTAGGGTAATGATGATACTCCAACCTCCCTAGAACCCGTGATTTTGTTGAATGCATGATAGTTGAGTGTGTATTAGGTTTTCCAGCTTTTTCTTTAGGGTAGGCAGTATTGAAATGGGTCAGAAGTGTGTGTGTGTGGGGGGGGGGGGGGGTCTTTGAATTTTCTTGTTTAGGGAGAGGATTAATTAGGGCTATTTTCTAGATGTTTGATATTGTGTTTTTGGATAGGCAAACTCTGATGAGGGAGCAGACAATGTTTTACACATAACCAAGATTAAGTGCCTCATTCTTAGGCATGTGCGCCTGCTTGAGTCTCTTTTTCCAAGGGGTCTCTTGTGAAAATAAAACAAGCGAGTTCAACATATGGTTGGTCTCTAGCTTCCCTCTCTATGGATAGGAGAAACTTGCTGGGTTTGGGTTTTACTAAAGGTTTATGTCCTGCATTTATTTTGCTCTTTAAAACCTGTTTACAGCATGCAACACGTATGTCTGATAGTCAGCCATCTACCCCTAAAAAGTCTAAGTTGGACAGAATCCCTCAGGCATGTAATTACTGGCTCTCTAATCCCAGATCTAATACTGCAGTTACTTTTTATCAAATCCATTCACTGCCAAACATATTGTGAATGTTAAACTCTTTCCCTTTAGATAAGGGATAAGAATTTTTGGAAGAAAGTTTTTATTCTACTGCTGCTTTAACTTTCAGAATTCTAAACTGCTAGGTTTATATGTTAAAATGTTTACTGGCCTCTTGAGAACATGAAGTTAGTTGTTTCTCTCCCCTCTTCTGAAGTTGCTATATCCAGCGCAAGCTATTACTGGATCAGTAGTGGTATATCTTGAAGCAATTAAAAGTAAAATTTCTGGACGTAACATTCACAGTGCTGAATCTACAACCATTGCTTGCTCATTTTTGTGGTAACATCGGGTGTGAAGGATGCAAACCTTTCCCACTCATAGGAGCCACAGGAAGTTTTAGTCTCCATGCCTTTTTGGGCTCTCCCACTGGTTGAGTATTTACCATACTTTCAGTGTTTGCTTACCTCAGACTTAGAGCGTGGGTGAATTTATTAGACAACAGCCCGATTCAGACCACTTTTCAGTAAGAGCTGGTGCAACTATTTGAATAAACCATTTCCTTTCTGGGCATTTCCATTAATTATCAGTAGTACAGCCTATTTCTGTCTCGGAGGAAGACTTTTTTGAGAGCAGTACTGGGCTCTTCACTATCCAGTGTACCTTCCTGAAGAATGAGTTGATGATCTTTGTGTTTCACTGTTGCAGTCATTACACTTGGGTTATCCTGCTGGCAGGCTACCCTCAGTCGGCCTGAATTCCAAAGTCTAGGTCCGGTGTCGGTTGCTGTCGCCTCTTCCCTGACGTCAGTGCGCCAGGGGTATAAAAAATGCAGCCGAAGCCATTTTCTTCAGTCTTTCTTGCCGCGCGGTGCCTGAAGCATAAGCAGTTAGCAAGTGCCGATCGGCCGACTCCTGAGATTTTCGTGTTCGAATTTCAGATCCGAAGTCTTCATTAAAAGCTAAGTACCCCGTTGGGGAAACTTTTTTCTTGCTCCAGACTGATGTCAGAAAAAGTTTAATTGTATTTCTTGTGGGAAGCAAATACTTCATAAGGACTTTCATTCTTACTGTATTCCTTGCCTAGGCCCTGACCATGACGTTGCTAGTTGTCGGTTTTGTGCTAGATTTAACCAACGCACTATTAAGCATCGGTACGATTTTGCATGTCTATGTCACTATTTTGACAGAAGATTTAATTATACGATGTCGGACAGCCATCCGACTACCGGAATTCACAAGAAATGGACAGGCATCCAAGGTCCAAAACTGACAACAAGGCTACTTCTAAGCCAGTCGCCGGTTCTCAGTGAGGTGCCTTCGCAGCCCCTGACGCCTGCTACTTTAGAGACACAGGCCGCTACCGACTCCGACGTGGAGTCGCCTAGGCCGCTGGAGGCTCAAGGTATTGGACCTTCGGAAGTCTATTCCCTCAGGTGGTTCCGGAGCCACTGAGCAGCCATCTGCTTCTGAAGGTGTTTTCAGACAAACTCGATTATACATTAAAACGACTTCAACTTCAAAGGCAAAGACTAAAGCACCCTTAAAGACAAAGAAACAAGTACAACAGCCTCATGGACAGGTCTCCATGCCCAAAAAACAGATGCTCAAAATGGCTGAAGACTTAATTACTTTGATCAGGGGTTTCCATCCCCCACCTGATAAAAGACCTAGGCAAGAGACAGAATGTGAATCTTCAGATCAGGTTTCCATTTCATCTGATTCCTCTTCTGATCAGGAATACTCTCTTCCTCCCTATGAGGATTCTCATGCTGAAGAATCTATCCCTTCAGCCTCTCCTCCTGAGGATTAGTCTTTTGGGGAAACCTTGCATACCATGAGGGAGCATTTCCACTGGGAGAGCCAAGATTTTTCAGAATCAAAGAAAAGGCTCACAGACTTCCTTTTACTACCACAACACAGGCCCCTAGCTATTCCACCTGTGTTAGACATTGTTGATTATGTATTTTCCAGAGTCCAGTCTGACCCCTGACTCCTTACCTCCAGCTCCAGTTAAGCCGGACAGGTACTACAGGGTTCCTGACTCTCATAAATTCCTTTTCAAAAACCCTGCTGCTGATCCAGAAACTCTCTCAGGGTCCCAAAGGGGTCAAGGCTTCCACTGCAAGAAACCCTACGCCCTCTGAGAGGGATTCTAGGGCATTGGACAGATGGGGAAAAAAGATTTACACTTCCGCTACCTTGGCTGTAAGGGCTTTAAATTGTCAGTTTCATATGCTCAAATGTCAGCAATATATTATGTCATTGCTTAAACAGAAAATGCTGATAAATTCTGAATGTGCAGAAAACAAAGAAATGCAGGATTTATTGCATGCAGCTGAACAAGTTGGAAAGCATACTTTGCAATGTGGTTGATTCTTTGGAGGCCTCCTGCAGAGCCGCTTTTACGGGTTCCGTCATCAGGAGGCATGCTTGGTTAAAGGAACAAAGTCTGCTTGATCATGTCAAATCAAAATTATTAGATGCCCCATTACAGCATGATACTTTGTTTGGTGTTAAAGCAGAAGAGGTGTTAAAGAAAATGGAGGACAAAGCTAAATCTATGCAAACGGTTAAGGATTTCATACAGGTTCAGCCTCCAAGATTTAGCAGACACTGGCCTACAAAGAATTGGTCCTTTCCAGTGTCAGGCAAGACCACAAAGGGGCAGATACAGATGTCCAAGAGGCAGATTCCAGCCCCAAGGTTCGTACAGGTCTAAATAATGGGATGCTTCTACCTCCAAAAGTGGAGAAGACAAATCACAGCCATACAGGAAACAGTCCCAATGACTTCCCCCTGCCTGCACCAAGCACTTATCTTCTGACAGCACCTTTAGGGGGAAAACTAGCACTTTTTTCTCAAAACTGGCACATAATAACCCAGGACAAATGGGTCCTAGACATAGTGTCACAGGGCTACAAGTTTCACTTCCATACCCTGCCAAGGACAAATGGTTGGCCGACCTGCCAAAACATCAATGGGCAGAGGCACAAAAGCAAGTCTCATCCCTCATGGACATGAGGGCCTTTCAACAAGTACCAGAGCAAGAGTAGGGACAAGGATTTTATTCAAGACTGTTCTTGGTACCAAGAAAGAACAAGACTTGGAGACCAATACTGGACCTATCTATTCTAAATACATTTCTGGATATACCAAAATTCAAAATGTTGACTCTACAGCAACTTCTGCCCTTGCTGGGCAAGAAGGCTTGGCTTGTGACTTTAGACCTAAAAGAGGCATACCTGCATGTCCCAATCAGACAAACATGCAGAAGATACCTCAGATTCAAAGCTGGCTCAATGCATTACCAATTCTCTGTACTGCCCTTTGGTTTATCTACTGCGCCCAGGGTCTTCACAAAGTGAGTAATTGCATTCTGCAGACAAAGAGGAATACAAATATATCCTTACGTGGACGACTGCCTCATTCAAGCAGAGAACAAGGACGTTCTACTACAGCATCTGGCATTTGTAAAGAGATTTCTAACAGGCCTAAGGTACACAGTCAACAAAAAGAAATCAAAACTAGTACCCTCTCAAGAGATAATATTCCTTGGTGCAAGCTTAAATACAACTGCCCAGATGGCTTATCTCACACTAGACAAACAAGGCAACTGACTACCTATTTCAACCTGTTGGCAACAAAGACCCAGTTATCTGCAAGAAATACTCTGCAGGCTTTGGGCTTCATGGCATCCTGCAGTCTACTAATT
Organism: Protopterus annectens; assembly: GCF_019279795.1. Classification (NCBI taxonomy): domain Eukaryota; kingdom Metazoa; phylum Chordata; order Ceratodontiformes; family Protopteridae; genus Protopterus; species Protopterus annectens. The sequence continues at coordinate 668,695,576 of NC_056747.1, read as the reverse complement.
CCATATGCGAGACTGCATATGAGGAAACTTCGATGATACGTAAAAAGTGTTTGGACTCAACATTGCCACAGCCTGGAAACAATAATTACCTTCATTCCCTGCCTGCAACAGGAGTTTCGTTGGTGGGCGAAGGCTTGTCACCACAACAAGGGACAGCTGTTCACCTTACCCCCAGCCAGGCAGACATTAACAACGAATGCATCAGATTATGCCTGGGGGGGCCCACATGGCAGGAAGATGTATTCAAGGCACATGGTCTGCAAACCAAATGCATCTACATGTCAATCAAAAAGAGATTCTAACTGTTCAGAATGCCCCGACAGCCTTCAAGGACCTACTTCATCCGGGACAACTACTGATAAAGACAGACAACACCACGGTCATGTGGTATATAAACAAGCAGGGAGGCACTCATTCTTATCCCCTTTGCAGACTAGCCATGACTTTGTGGGACACAGCATTAACTTACCAAGTACATCTGCAAGCACAATTCCTGCCAGGAAAGATAAATACTCTGGCAGACTAAGCAGAAACCTCATGGATCCCCATGAGTGGAAATTGGATCCACAAGACTTCAGCATAACAAGGAAATGGGGATGCCCAGATATAGATCTATTTGCCTCTCCTCACAACTACCAACTAAAAAGATTCTGCACAAGGACTTATCACAGACAAGCATGGAAAGTGAACGCCATATCTTTCAGCTGGAAAAGCTTAGCAGTATATGGCTTTCCTCCACTGCCTCTCCTCCCCAAGGTACTCCTAAAGGTCAGACAAGAGAAGCCAAAGATGATGCTGATTGCCCCAGACTGGTCCCGCCAGCACTGGTATCCAATCCTAAGGAACTTGTCTCAATGCCCGGCTTGGACCTTGCCTCAAATACCTCATCTACTGTCCCAACAAAACAATCAGATCCTGCACAGCCAACTAAAGACCTTAAGTCTGGCAGCATGGCGGATAATGTAGTGATACAAAACGCACCTCTCACTAAAGCTGTAATGGATGTCATTTTGGAGGCCAGAAGGCCTAGTACCAGAAAATCTTACGCTGGAAAATGGAAGAGATTCTGTGCTTGGAACCAAGCACAAGTAATTGACACAGCTGTGCCAAATATTCCTCAGATTTTTCAATACTTAACTGAGATGCTGGACAAAAGCCTATCCTTTTCATCAATTAAAATTCATGCCTGTGCCATTTCAGCTCATTACATTACAGAGCCACCAATCTTTTCTCATCCCTTAAGGCAGTACCTCAGGGGAGCCAAAAACTTAAGGCCTCCAAGGAGATCACCAATACCAGCATGGGACCTCAATTATGTTTTGGAAAAACTCACCCTGCCTCCTTTTGAGCCAGCCGCTACAGCTGATATAAAGTTTTTATCTTGGAAAACAGCTCTGCTCCTAGCAATAACCTCTGCAAGACGAGTCTCAGAGCTACAGGCACTTGTGGCTGTGGAACCTTTTATCATTTTTTATCCAGACAGGGTTTCTCTGAGGACAAACCTGACATTTATGCCTAAGGTAGTGTCCATTGTGGCCCTTAATCAAACTATTCATCTGCCTACTTTTTATCCAAACCCACAGAATAAGGGGGAGAGAATTCTGCATTCTTTGGACATACACAGACAGCTGCGCTTCTACTTGGACAGAACCAAAGCTTTCAGAAAGAGAGCAACTACTAGTGGCATATGCTGCAAGATCACAAGGAAAGGCTATCTCAAAGCAGACTATTTCAAAGTGGATAGGCCACTGCATTATTTTCTGCTACAGCATGGCAAGTCAGTGCTTAAGGGCATTAGACCACATTCAGCCAGAGCAGTAGCCACTTCAGCAGCCTTCCTCAGGGGAGTACCAACCAAAGACATTTTAGGGGCTGCTACCTGGAGTTCAGTGCACACCTTTACAAAGCACTATCATTTACTACTCTACTCTAAATCCAGGGCAGGCTTTGCCACTGCAGTTCTGCAGGGCCTCATAGCCGCTCCTAATGCTATTTAGCTCCAGCCTCCCAACCATAACTTTGGGATTCAACCCAAGTGTAATGACTGCAACAGTGAAACACATAGAACATAGTACAGTTGTGTACACTTACCATAAATGTAGATGTTCGAGTGTATTCACTGTTGCAGTCCAGGTTACCCACCCGCCATCCCCCAGACAAGCTCCTCGTGGTCCTGCAGAGTGGTCCTAGCTACAGAGAACTCAGAAAAGCGACTACTTTCTGGATTTAAGTATCTTTGCTGTTTTTTTACTTGGAATAGCTTCTCTAGCTTACCCTAAACAAGCTTAAACTGTTTTTTAGCTGTTTGCTGCATTACTTTAAAATCTGCACTTAAAGTTACTTTTTAGTCGAATTTGATCGAAAGTTTGTTTGTTTAATTTAACTGTTGAGGCTGCCCACTAAAGTGTGCTAGCCTGTGTAACTGATATATCACTGTTTCTGTATTTTCTGTGTGTTTCTATCTAAAAACAAAAAAAAAAAAAAATCCTTGTTTTCCCACCTCTCCTCGACTAGTTTCGACCAGTTTACAGGCATTGCTGTATTCTGGGCTGTGGTGTAGTTCCTGTGTTGTCCATTACCTTACTTGGATAGAAGGAAGTTTCTTTGCTCACCAGTGGGAGTGGGGAGCCTTGAGCAGCCTACCTGTCCCTGTAGGAAGTGACCTCAGCACAAGAGCTGTAGTAATTGGTTGTTTTGGACCATTTCTAGCTATTTTGTAGTTCCCTGTTTAAAATCTGCGTTTGCGTGGCTTTATGATTGTCGCATAAGCATAGCGCCGTTTAAACAAGGTTAAACTTCTTCTGGCTCCACCAAGTCTGCTCTTCAAATTTTCCCTTAAGGAAGCTCTACTCTTAGTTTAATCAGACTACTCGCTATATTATAAGCCTAGCACTTGTTCTCAAAACTTCTCTACTAAGTAAGCACTCTTGTACTAAGTAAGCACTACATCCACCTACCACCCCTGTGAATATCCACTTTCCTTAAAGGCACAGCACTCCCTTATACTGTTCTAGCATGTCGAGTGGTAGATTACTGGCGTCCTCTCCAGTTCAGCTGGTTAATCTGGGTATCTTGAGACAATGCTACAATTGTCTCATGTACACAGACAACCCTCTCCTCCTCCCAACAAACACAAATACATGTGAGAGATGCAACTATATAGCCAAATTGGAGGCTGAACTCTCTCAACTCTGGGCTGGCATGACCAGACAGGAGGAGATGGTAACCACACACACAACAAACCCAGTCCCACATAGACCTACCACAACTGCAAACCAAACACATAAAAACACAAAGACATACTCGGAGGCTCTAATAAAAAACCTACCAAAACAACAGAGGCTCCCAAAGCAGACATCCAAAAATCCACCACCCCAAAACAAAACACATGCAACACACATACTTCAATAAATCAGTGTGTCAACCAATCACAGCCCTTAAGGCCAAACACCATGCCTGATACACTAGTAATAGGTGACTCTATAGTCAGACACACTGATGTTCCGCTTACCAGGCTGAACAAGGAGAGGGTGACTGTGAGCTGCCTATTGGGAGCTAGGATCTGCCACATAACACACGCACTCAGGTCACTCCAAAGCAAGTACAAATATGACTCTGTCATTGTCCATGCTGGCATGAATGACCTGAGACGTACCTCCCTGGACTACATGAAAAGAGACATAGAGGAGCTCTCTGATGTAGCCCAGGCTGGTATGACCCTGACCAGCATCTTGCCCTCACCAAGAATGATGCCACAATACAAAGACAAGATGATCAGCTTTAATAATTAGCTCAAGTACTGCTGTCATTCTAAGGGGATCCAATGTCTGTCTGCCTGGGATAACATGTTGGACAAGCCACGCTGCTTCGCAAGGGACGGCTTGCACCTGTCACCACTGGGCTTCCGGATATTGGCTAAGGCTCTTGCCACCCCCATAGTGCCTTTTTTAGGCAAGGCTCAAAAGACAAACCCACCTCCTTAGAAAACAAAAATGGAAAAAAACTAAGGGTAATGCTGCTCAACGCCAGAAGTCTAAATCTCAAGATGCAGGCACTCGATGCACTCCTCAGTATGGAGAACATTGACGTCTGTGCAGTAACTGAAACCTGGTTCAAGGCTCCTGAGAGCACCCCACCGCTATCAGGCTATATCTCGTATCATGCTTTTCGCCCCAAAACCCGGGCGAACCACAAAGGAGGAGTGTCAATATTCATCAAGGACACCCACACCTCCAGGTTAGTAGCAACACATGAAGCATCAGAGACCATACAGGTGCAACTAACCATAGGCAAAACTGCTATACAACTGGTAGCATGTTACAGACCACCCTCCCAATCTCAGGAACCCCACTCAGCCTTCCTGAAGACATTGGAGGATATGAATGTATCACAAAATACCTTCATACTGGGAGACTTCAACTACCCAAACATAGATTGGGTACATTATTCTAGCCCTAACACCCTAGCCCAAAGGTTCCTGGAATTCATAAATTCAAATGCCCTGGAACAACTAGTCACCTCTCCCACTAGGGGAGATAATATACTAGACCTGATCATCACAAACGTGGGGACAAAATGCTCCACACCGGAGGTATACCCCTCACTAGTGAGATCTGACCACAAACTAATCACCCTGGATATACATATCCCACCTCCACCACCAGCACAAAAGACCACAGTGAAAAGCTTCTCAAAAGCAGACTTCACTCTTTTTTAAGACTGAGATGGTATCCTTTAAGCCCACTGGGCCAGTGGATACCACATCCCGCAATGCTGAATGCTTTCTATGGACATCTCCAAGAATGCATGGATCATGCAATCCCAAATAAATCCAAGTCCCTCTCCACCAAAGGCAAGCGTCCTGTCTGGTGGACCTCAGCCATAAACAAATTGTATAACAAAAGAAGGAAGCTACTGCACGACAGAGCAAAATCCCATAAAGGGAAGACATCTGTGATCAACATTAGCAGAAAACTACGTTCTCTCATAAAAACATCCAAGGCCAATTTTGAGAGAAAAATCGCTAAGGACACTAAAGATAACCACAAAGCCTTCTTCAGCTATGTTAGAAACCTGGGCAGAAACCCTCAGATATGCTCAGAGTTAGTTCACAACAACATAAAATACACTGAACCCACAGATATTGCCAACATTCTGGCTGACGGGTTCAGTGCAAATTTCTCCCCTCCCTCACCCCCAAAAGAAGAAATACTTATCCCAGCTGAATGTAATCTCCCTGTCATCTCAGATGTCCAAGTGAGAACCGCCCTCAACAAAGCTAAAAACACAGCATCAATGGGACCTGACAGTATCCCGGGTTGTGTGCTACGTGAACTCCAAGAGGAGCTAAACCCGCACATAAAAATGCTATTTAACCTTAGCCTTACTAGAGGATATGTACCTGAACACTGGCGTACAGCAACAGTGGTCCCACTCCACAAAGGGGGTACCTCTACAGACCCTGGGAACTACCGCCCCATAAGCTTAACCAGCCTGGTCTGCAAAGCTATGGAAAGAATCATTAAGGAACTCATAAACAGAGACATAGGGGACCTACAGACACTTGACCCCACCCAGTTCGGCTTTGTAAAGGGCAGATCCTGCCTTTTGAACCTGGTTGACTTTTTCGAAACAGTCCCTAGAGCCCTTGATGAGGGCAAAGCAGTCCATACAGCCTACCTGGACTTGGCTAAGGCCTTCGACACAATACCCCACTCAGGCATCATAGATCAGCTCAACAGCTTAAACGTAAACCCTTATGTTACTAGATGGGTTGCAAACTGGCTAAAGGACAGAACCCATAAAGTTAAAATCGCTGGAGCAATGTCAGACTCAAAGCCAGTCACAAGTGGTGTCCCACAGGGATCTGTCCTGGGACCCCTCTTGTTCGGCATTTATTTCTCAGATGTTAAAGCAAACATGGGAGGGTTGCGGCTGACAAAGTTCGCAGATGACTGCAAACTAGGCGCCATAGTCGATACACCAGCAAGACACATACATCCTACAAAAAGGCCTCACAGAAACGGACAACTGGTGCCGGAGTCACGGCCTTAAACTAAATGCCAAAAAATGTATAGTCATCCTCTTTGGGAAAAACAAAGTACCCACAAATTATCACATAGACAGCAACCCACTGAGTACGGAAAAAGTAATCAGAGACCTAGGGACCCAGGGCAACAGCGACCTCTCATTTGACACCCACGTTGCCAAAGTGGTTAGAAAAACATTCTACCTTGCACACCTCGTCATGAAGGGATTCACATCCAGATCCAAGGATGTCATTGTACCCCTATACTCCTCCCTCATCAGACCCATGATTGAGTATAATGCCCCATTTGGTATGTACCTCACCCAGCGTTTGCAACAGCTGGAGAGACCACAAAAGTACCTCACCAAGAGGATCAAGGGTCTCCAACATATGTCTTATTCTGCCAGACTAAAGAAACTCCAGCTCTATTCAGTAGCATACCGCCTGCTCAGAGGTGATCTCTGCCTGACGTACAGGGCCATGTCCAGTCAGGATCTGATGGACATACTCCACCTCAAAAAATCCAAATCCATCAGGACCACGAGAGCTAAAGACTTAAACCTCGGCACAGGTATGAATAGGACATGCTGGAGGGATAGATTCATAACCCAGAGGCTTCCCATGCTTTGGAACAAGATCCCAGTTCATGTTAGGCAGAGCCCCTCACTGACTCTCTTCAAGAGAAATCTTGATGAGTGGATGGGAGATCGTAAGTTTACCCCAGGGGTCACATCTGTGTCACTACTAGACAGGGGCACAGTAAACTAATTCTATTATATAAGGGGACCTTCATTGTGTCACTACTAGACAGAGGCACAGTATTCTAAATCTATTCTGTGCATTTTTGTACCATTTCATGGGGTGGCGAAAGCCACATCACTATGGCTAGGCTCACAAATGCCCCAGGGCAGATAGCCTAGTACTAAACTATGAAACTATATCTTTGCTGCACCTTATCTGCACTTCTCTAATCTGTACAACCTATGTGGTGTATTTGCTTGTAGATGAAGGTATTATATATTTTGGTACATGCATGTTTTATTGGCATATTTTTAGCCTACCCTTTTTGGGGCACCTGACATCTGGGGCAAGAAAAACTGAAGAAAATGGCGTTGGCTGCATCTTTTATACCCCTGGCGCACTAACGTCAGGGAAGAGGTGACAGCAAACGATGCCGGACCTAGACTTTGGAATTCAGGCCGATTGAAGGTAGCCTGCCAGCAGGATAACCCAAGTGTAATGACTGCAACAGTGAATACACTCTAACATCTACATTTATGGTAAGTGTACACAACTGTACTTTGTCTTGAACTCTATCCCTACAGATAATTGAGGGTACTAGGCTACATGTCATCCTCAAGTTATTAGGTTCCCTTTATCAAACTGGATAAGAAGAGAGCTACTAGTACCCAAGAGGCCTGCGGCAACATCATCAGCATCCCTGCAACATATTTAATCAGTAATAGTAAATATTAATATAAAATCAATATAAAAGTTTTGGAGTACTAAGTCCTCTCTCCTACATCCCGTTAACCAAGACGACCCTTGTCCCAACCCTAACCTTTCCCACCTAGAAACAAGCCACATCATTCAACTCCTTTGTGGAATGTATATCCAAACTAACCTCCAGCTTCCCACACCCCCCTTCCTAGTGCATCCCCTCCAACCACCACCCTCTCTTCAGACAACACACACAATTCTCCTACTTTTACATTCAACCCCATCCCCACTAGCACTATAAAAAAACTGCTTCTCCAGCTAAAACCTTGCCGTAATGCACCAGAGTAATTTACCCACATCCTTCCTCAAACTATCAGCCAACAGCTTAACTCTGCCTATCTCCATTCTAATAAACAGATCCATGCAAGAATCCTATGTCCCTTCAGTTTGGAAACATGCTTTCATTATTCCACTCCATAAGGGCGGTAAAAATATTGACTTTACCAATTTCAGGCCCATTGTCATCCTCTCTCCACTCTTAAAAAAAATCCTTGAAAAATGTATTCATGCACAACTCGTGCCTTACCTAACTTGCAGTAACCTCCTTGCCCCCATCAAACAGTTTCCACCCAGATTACAGTACCATCATTGCCCTTCTCTCCTTCCTAGAATGCATCAACCTTGCTCATGACTGGCAGACTCGTATCCTCCCTTTTCTTTGACCTATCCAAAACCTTTGACACCATCTCCCACCCCATTTTCCTGTCACAACTCTCCCATCTCAACCTATCCTCCTCTACAACATCCTGGTTCTCTAGCTTCCTCTCTGAAAGGCTGCAGGCTGTAAAATGGAAATCGTCTACATCCCCCTTCCTGCAAACCACCACTGGCATTCCCCAAGGCTCCGTCCTCGCCCCCTTTCTTTTCAACATTCATTAAAAACTTTCACCACTCCATCCCTGAGTCCTTCCTAATTCAGTATGCCAATGACTCTGACTCTACTAGCATCTGCACTGCTGACTCCCCCTTCGACCTGCATCTTAGACTCGATCTGCTTTCACTAAAACTGAAAATTGGATGTATAACAACCATCTTACCCTGAATGGAAATAAAACAGAACTAATGATCTTTACTCCCTCCAAAAGCTCAGTAATTGATACCGCATCCTTTTCGATAATTTGGCCATAAATAACACCCCCATTGAGATTGTGCCTCGCACCAAACTCCTAGGTATCACCATTGACAAACATCTGAAATTCAACATCCATAGTCTAACAGCCATTTAAAAAAAAACACCAAAAACTAGGACTCCTGTACCGACACAACCACTACCTGACTCCCTCCACCAGGAAGAACTTAGCCTCCACCTACCTTCTCCCTTGTTTAATTTACGGTCCCCCCCCCCTACTCACCAACCTCCAACTTGGCTTACAATCCAAACTGGATTCCTGCTACAGTAAAATCTGCAAATTCACCACCAACTCCAAAAATTCTTTCCATCATTGCTACTCCTTCCGTTCTCTACAGTGGCTAGAACTTTCTAATTACCTGAAATTTTTACAGCTCACCACTCCCTCATAAATTCTTGTTCAAGCCATCCAGCTGCCCCACTCTCTCCTCCTCCTTAACCCCCTACATACCTATCTGCTCACTCTGATCAGAAAATCAAAATCTCTTACACATCCACAAACCTTCCCGCCCCCCTGGACAACTTTTGCTATCTTCATAGCCAAACTATGGAAAACTCTCCCTCCTCCCTTCATAATAACCCAACCTCACCAGCATCAAATCCCTACTACACTCTTACTTATCTTCAAATTGGATATGTTTCTGTTCTTCTCATACTTAGTCCCCCACTACCGTTCATTACAGCATCACCATTCTTCTTTGCACCTAGCAACCTTCCACTCAATTATTGTCATTCTAATGCTTGCTTTCAGCCACTCTGTAACACGTTCATTTCTTCTTTTGCTTGCCTACTATATACTAGACATACTTATCTCCTGCTAGATCTTCATCTACTTCCTTCTACTTCTGAAGAAAAAGTTCTTATTCTCCAAATGTTAGTGCTACAAGCCTGAGCATGTATTTTGTGTTCCACTGCAGCCACTCTGTATTCAAATGCAATTACATCCATACTTTGTACTTCATACTTTACTACTTTGTACTACTATATTAATATTGTATATACCTTGCTTTATATTTATAATTGTCTGTTATGGTCTAAGATCTCATATAGTGTATTGTATCGTTTATGGAGCTTTTCTCCCCAGGCCTCCACTGAAAAATGGGCTCGCCTTGGCCCAGTAGACTTCTCCTGTCATCAAACTGTAATAAATAAGTAAATGTTGACTTTTCAAAGGAAATTTTCTTGGTGGACCAAGCCAGCCATGCGCATCTCAGATATGACAAAATCATTTGTTCTCAACTCTGTTTATGAATCCATTGGATCTGCCCTGGGGAGCTCACAACAGGTTCAAGGAGCTTGCACAGGCAGGAGCAGAATTCAGCATGTCCACATCTGAGAGATAGCTGTATTGTGTCCCTTCCAGGCATTTGGTAATGAGTGGATGCCTTATACTTTGAAAGTGATAACACAACACCAAAAGTGTGTTGCAGTAAGCAAGGGGAATTGTACTTTTACCATCTCTTCAGGCTGACTGTGATAGCATGGAAGCTGGAAGTCAGGTAAGTCTCATTCTACAAGCTTTTTAAATTCTTCTTAGAGCTGAAGTGCTTCAGTGGACTTAATCCTACCGCAATTCTCATGAGTGTGAGATTGGACTCAAAAGTTCTTCACAACCTCAAACTTCTCTGTGTAACCTCAGAGGTAGACCTTTTCACCCCCCATTTGAATCACAGAGTACAGAACTTTTGTGCAAGTTACCCATGCAAAGCAGCCTACTCAACTGTCATGTTATTGCTGGTTTAGAAGGAAGGTCTAATATTTATTTTTCCTCTTGTTCCTCTTCTGTCAAAGTTTTTGGTGAAAGAAAGGATAGACGGGAAATGTCCGATAGTGATAACACATGCGTACATGTGTGTACACGCCCAAAAAAATATATGCAGTGGCTGAGACAGCTTTAGTTCTCCCTACTCCTTCAGTTGGAAAAGGGGAGCTTTTTATCTGTCAGCCAGGTAAACCATGTTTACCCAGTAGAAGGCATGATGATATATACTCTAAGCATCAAGTAAACTGCCTGGGGGGGGGGATAGAAACATAATCCTCTGCTGACTCAGATCTCACCTGAAATACTAGCCATTCTGCCAAAGCCTGCGGATGTGCAATTAGGAAGTCTTGTTTGGGTAAATGAGCGAAGGATCATTTCACGATGTACAGGTTCTCATTTCATACCAGAGGTGTTTTCCTCAGAAATGTTTCATCTCAGAATGTGAGGCAGCTGCTCAGACTTGTATACCTATGTTTTCTATACATTGCAGACTTGTTAGATGCTTTGTCACAGTTCTGCAAGGCATGCTGGTCTCCATAATGTTTTTACATTTGGTTGAGGCTACCTGTGCTTTTGTAGCTTTTCTACTTATCAGGAATGATGGTACTTCTGTGATCCTTGCAGCAGACACTGGTAAAGCTGTCTGGTAAATTAGCCATAGAAGTGCATGCTGAAATATGGGGATCACTGCTGCAGTATGAAATAACACCCTTTCCCCCTCTCTTAGTGTGAGATTGCAGGGTTAAGATTCCATGCCTTTTCTATTCCTGCCCCTTTCTTTGAATGGGCAGTGAACTTCTTGTCTGTAGTTAATGTTGCCGGTCTTTAACAAATATAGTTGTTGGGATCCAGCATTCCTCTTTTTCTTAAGAATTAAAAATGTCATAGACCATTTTCCCTTTTCTGTCCAGTGTCTTTTGTCCTCAGTGTGGAGAGAGAACCATCCTGTTTCAAGGACGCCAAAGATATGGAAGTCAGGGTTTGTGGTTGGATATGCATCTTGCCACCAATTCATCTCTCTCTGTCTCAAATTATACCTTTGCAGTAATCCCCGTGTTTTAGCATCTACTGTTCTGATGAGGTTTTTCATATTAAAATACATTTTTATACACATTTATGGTATTAGGCTTAGTATTAGAATGTGATTTACTAGATGCTGGCACCTGGCTATGTGGAAACATGCCTCCTTGTGCTTAACTAGAAGAACAGAAGAAAGCACATAATAGCACTAGATGCAAGAGTTTTAAGCACATGTGTATGTACCTTCCAAAGGCGGCACTACACCAGCATTGTTCCTCATAGCAAAGAAAGGCACAGGTGATGGAAATCTGGCAGAATTCCATGGGTGAACCCAGATGGCTTGATTTACTGTTATACTGACCTCTAATCAAAGAACTGATGTCCTATTTCTATGTTGCAGTATTCTTAGTGTGGGATTCCCCATTTCAGGTGACCCAAATGTGTGCTCCTGTACAAAAGCTTAAGCCTGGCTGCTGTAAGTGCATGGGACGTCGCATGTACGGCCATAAGCCAGGAACCTTAAATGTGACATCTGCACGCACAGACCTCAGAACTTTTCAGCCACAGTTGACCATCACATAGGTCTCTTCGCTCCTTTACTTGAAGACGTCTAAAGTTAAGTACCCTGTTGGGGATTTTGCCTTTATTTTGCTTGAGCTTGGTTTGCTGTAGTTACTGTTAGCCAATGTCAGCTAAGAAGGGTAAATGCTGATGTGGGTGCCAGATACTGCATAAAGATACACACGACGGCTGCGTTTTCTGTAAAGGCCAAGAGCACGACCATACCGCTTGCTCGATTTGTCAGTCTTTCGTACCCAAGACCCACCATAGCCGTCTGGCCACCCATAACCTATACTTAGAAAACCAGAGGCTCAAAAAACTGGTGCTCAGAATGGATCCCGAATCCGCCATTCTGATGGAACTACCATAAAAAAAAGGCCAAGGTTTCCAGGCCTAGTTCCTGTGCTTCTCCGGCGTCGGACATCCCACTAGCTTCCAATTTAGGAGTTGAAGGCTGTCCAATAGAACAGTGTACTTTGACTGCTCCCCTCGAGGAAGCCACTTCGGAAGGAACGGCCAGCATGTCCATGGACATAGCTCCGACATCTGTCCCTACCGATGTTGAGGGGGAACCAGATATCAGATGACCGACCAGGATTCCACTGCCTGAAACCCCTACCGTTTCCCAGGCTCCTGAACCCAGGCCCTCTCCGAGACCTGCACCTTTAAAAAGGAAACAGAAAACAAAACACCAGACTCCTCCTCCTGAAGGAGTCCCAGACTGGCAATCATTTACCAGCTCTTTGATGCAAGCCTTCATGGCCCTTAGGCCTACAACCTCTTCTCTCCTCCACCTTATCAGTGCTCAGTCCTAGGCCTGCTTCTGCCATTTCTCTCCCTTTGCCTACCACCCAAGAAGGGGGAAAGAAGAATAGGAACCCTACTATTCATCTTCAGATGAATCAATCTCGTATTCACAAATTGCCTCCCCACTTGAATATTATTCCCCAGATGAGGAATCTATAGAAGGGAACTCCCCACCAGAGGATATCACCTTTTGGGAGACCATCACAAAGATGAATACTTTAAATGGGACACTTCCCCAACACCCAAAGGAGGTACTTTGAACTACTCCAAGTGGAATCTCCCTTGCCTTCAGCCATCCTACCAGTCATTCCTGCCTACCTTGATGCTTTCACCTCAGCATCAAAGAACCAAGACTCACAACCAGGTTCTATAAAGTTCCAGATGAACAAAAATTCCTAGTAAAACCACCCCTGGCAGATCCTGCTGTAATTGCTGTATCCCCTGGCATGCAATCTAGACTGATTTCTTCAGGATCTCTTCTGCCTACTGATAAGGATAGCAAAAACATGGACAGGATTGGAAAGAAGGTTTATACCTCCTCTGCCCTAGCCTTCAGAGCTGACAACTACCTAACCCATATGATAAAATATGGCTTGGACCTAGTATCGCAAGCCTCTACTCTCTTGGTATCCACCCCTGACTGCCCTAGCAAAACTGAGATAGCATCTAAACTGTCCCTGGCTTCCCAGGTAACCAGACATTCTATTAGATGTAGTTACGATGCAGCAGAGGCATCTGCACGGTCTGTTGCTTCTGGATCGGTTGTGTTGTTGTCTTTCGGCTTTTCCCAGTTAGGGGTTGCCACAGCGGAGCTCTGGTTCGCTAATAATTGGCAGTAGATTTTCACGAACGCCGAGGTGCCAGCTCGACGTTTAACCTTCAACGAAGGCACGCCCATTTACGCATGTCTTTCAAACGCCCACCCAACCACGGGGAGGACATGTAGATAAAACACTAAGCAGGTAATATCAGTGACAAGCACAGTAAAATTTAAGACTAGAATGCACTTATTATATACTCCGCAGATATTCTTGGCTACGCCTCCAACCCCCACCAGAGGATTTAAAGTCTAAAATCCTGGACTCCTCATTAGACCACAGCTTCCTGTTTGGTAAACAGTCTGCAGAACTTTTCAAAAACCTGTCGGAAAAAAAGTAAAAAGCTTCAAGACATCAAGCACTTACTTGTCCCCATCCCTAAATACTACAGGAATTATCCTGCTAAGACTACCTTTCTCGGGAGGCAAGCCTCCTTCAGACTAGCTTCCTCACAACCCAGTCAAAGACTGCCTTTTCAAGATAGAAGTGGACCCAATGTGACCCCTTGCCCACCTCCCCTTGTCAACCTGCCTCTCCCACTGCCTACCCATTTGGAAATCCATCACATAAGACCACTGAGTGCTGGCAATAATACAAAATGGATATTTCCTTTCTTGGAAGGAAAACCCCCTTCCAAGGGGCATTCCTTTTCCCCCAAAACATCAATTGCACTGCATCCCTCACATACTGCAAGACTTGCTGACATTAGGCACTATAGAACCTGTCCCTCCAGGGCAGGAAGGAAAAGACTTCTACTCGAGACTTGTTCTGGTCCCCAAAAAAGATGGCCCTTGGAGACCAATATTAGATCTGTCCATTCTAAACTTTTCCTTAAAAGTTCCATCATTCAGAATGCTATCCCTTCAAGCTCTACTTCCATTATTGCCAGCCCAGGCCTTTATGGCCACACTTAGATCTAAAGGAAGCATATCTCCGTATTCTCATAAAACCCTCCAGCAGAAAATTCTTGCATTTCACTGGCCCCTGCTCTCATTTTCAATTTACATCTACTGCACCCAGGGTATCTACAAAATGCCTAGCCCCAGCCATAGCTTTCTGCAGCAAATCTGTCCTTAACTAGACAACATCCTCATTCTAGCAGAAACAGAGGGCACCATTCAAAACCATTTGAGGTTAACCACTTCCCTGCTTCAAAGCTTGGGATTCACCCTCAACCTCCAAAAAACATCCTTAATCTCCCAGCAGGACAAAATCTTTCTGGGCTGCAGGATCAGAACAGACCTGATGCGCACCTTCCTCCCTCAGGACAAAGTTCTGTCTCTCGCCACTCACTCACAAAGTTTATTACAGGTTCATCAAATATCTGCAAGACAATTCTTGCCGATCCCGAGACTAATGGCAGCCACCATCCCGATGCTGCCTCTAGCCAGAATGCACATACGAAAACTGCAGTGGTACCTGAAAAATGTGTGGTCACAGCACCAACATCCCATAGAGCACCAGATTACCCTTCTGCCCTGCCTCAAGGCAGAACTAAGGTGGTGGATTCAACAAATACTTCTGAACCCAGGCCTTCCACTACACCACCCTCCCCAGTCCATCACATGCATACAGATGCATCAGACGTAGGGTGGGGGGGCTACCATGAAAGGTTTCATGGTACAAAGAGGCCTGGAACCCTACCCTCAAAAAGAAAACATATCAATGTGAGGGAAATGACTGCAGTTCTTATGGCCCTGAAAGCCTTCTTGACTAGCCTGCAACCGGGCCGCCTTCAGATCTTCACAGACAACACCATAGTCATGTGGTATCTCAACAAACATTGAGGGACAAGCCCTACCTTCTCTGCCCTGATAACATCGCAAATTTGGGACCTCGTCTCCAGGAACAGCTTATCCCTGCAGGCAACATGCATCCCTTCCCGGGACAAAAAAACAAGCGGTTATTCTGAGCAGAACATACTGTCTACAACACAAGTGGATGCTGAGCAGGGATACCTTTCTAGACATTGTCCACCAGTGAGGCATACCTCCGGTAGATTTGTTTGCCTACCCCCAGAACAGACAGTTGAAAAATTTCTGCACCAAGAACCACTCTCTACTTGCCTGGAGGGTAGATGCCTTCAGCATTCCATGGAAGGGGCGGTTTCTATATGCATTTCCACCCTTCCCTCTCATTCAAAAAGTCCTACTGAAAATCAGGAAGGGAAAACCAAAAATCTTGCTAGTGACTCACTGCTGGCCAAGGCAGCACCGGTTCCCCCTATTTCTCTCATTAGCCAAGGGCAATCACTACAAGTTACCCCACATGATGGACCTACTCACACAACAAAAGGAAACTCTAATTCACCCTCACCAACAGATGTTGGGCCTAACACACTGGGTGATAAATTTCTAGTCCCTTTCAGACACCACTACTCAGAGGGTGTGCATCTAGTCCTGGGGGAGGCCAGGAAGCCTACTACTAGGACATCCTACTTATCGATATAGGAAAGATTCTCCAACTTGTTTCTCCATAAGGACAGGGATTCCTGCCAGGCAACACCCCCCCCCGGTCTTACCTATGTCTGTGAACTAATTAAAGCTGGTCTGTTGTACTCTTCAGTGAAAGTCCACCTGTCAGCAATTTCATCCTGTCTACCACTAGCTCTCTCTACTAACCAAGGCTAGATGTCACATTATTCCTGAAAGGGGTCTTGCACATCAGACTGCCAAGAAAACCTACCTCACCCCCCCCCCAGGACCTAAACTTCACTCTGGGAAAATTAACACTGGTCCCATTCAAACCAGCTAGTGCTGCTATGCTCCAAATGTGTACATGGAAGACTCTACTGCTGGTGGCCCTTACCTCTGCTAGAAGAGTGTCAGAGTTGCAAGCTCTAATGGCCTGTTCTCCTTACACTACCTTCCACAAGGATAGGATGACCCTACGTACTAACCTTTCCAACCAACTAAAGTGGTCAACAAACTCTGTCTAAACCAATCCATCCACCTGCCTCCCCTTCTTCCCCTCTCCAACCAATGACTGAGAAGAATCTCCATTCCCTGGATGTGCACAGACGATTAAGGTTTTATCTAGACAAAAGTAAGTCCATCAGAAAATCTAAGCAGCTCTTTATATCCTTCCACCCTAGGGACCTGTGCGCAAGGCAGTCTCCAAGCAAACCATTTCCTGTTGGATTAGGAAAGCTATTTGTTTCTGCTTCTCCCACCATGGAAAGCACTTACCCCAGGTAGTAAGAGCTCATTCTACCAGAGGCGTTTCAACCTCCAAAGCCTTCCTCAAAGGCCTGGACTGCCTCCATCCTGGAAGCATCCATCTGGTCCACACTTCACACCTTCACCAGACACTACAAATTGGACCACGTCTCCAGAGCCTAGACAGGGTTTGCTAGAGCAAGCCTGCAGGGTTTTGTGGAATCAGCTACATCTACCTCCTTCCTTCCCTCTAATTAAGCTGTGGTACTCTCCCACACTAAATACTGCAACATAGAAAAAGAAGACATAAAATAGTTGTGTAAAGTTTTACCATAACCATAAATGTCCTTCTCTTCCATGTTGCAGTATTCCTTCCCACCCACTTAAACCCCTCTTTTAGTATTGACCTGTCTTATGGGCACTTTGAGGCTCTACCCTAGACCTGGGTCACACTAGCCAGCATATGACACTTAGCACCTCTGGCTGACATCACTTGTTACTCTCCGTGGGACTGTCTGACTGGGCTTTTAAGTTCTGAGGTCTGTCCATTCAGATGTCACATTTAAGGTCCCTGGTTTATAGCCCTACGTGTGACATCCCACGCACGTACAGCAGCCAGGCTTAAGCTTTTGTATAGGAGCCGACGTTCAAGTCACCTAAGGCAGGGAATCCCACACTAAGAATAGTGTAACATGGAAGAGAAGAACATTTATGGTTATGGTAAGATTTTACACAACTATTCTCTATAATTATCTTAGACAGTCACTCTTTCTTTGCTGACATTATTTATATTGCAGCAAGCATTGATGTGCAGAAAACAATACAGACCTTGTACAAGAATAAGGTAACCCTTACAACTAATCCATGTTTTATCCTAGACCATAAACAATCAGGAACGGATATTGTATTTGTGTGTGCACAGTCGGGTAAACCGTCACACAGAAAGGACAAAGGAATTTAGGTGGACAAGAGCAGATGTTTTCCTGTTCGCTAGG
This sequence comes from Protopterus annectens, assembly GCF_019279795.1. Lineage (NCBI taxonomy): Eukaryota > Metazoa > Chordata > Ceratodontiformes > Protopteridae > Protopterus > Protopterus annectens. The sequence continues at coordinate 668,677,798 of NC_056747.1, read as the reverse complement.
AAAGCAAATCAGGCCTGTACAGAAACATTTTGCCAAAATGACTGGCTAATTACATTACTTTTTTCTTTGATTACTGCTGCTATGGCACTTATTGCATTTTCATAAGAGCAGTCCCCCTCTGCCCATTCCAAACACGTTTATAAGCACTGTGTTTGTGAGACAGCTTTGGACCACCACACTTTCTCTAGTCGGTAGAAACTAGATGTACTGCCCAGAAGCAGAGTAAGTTGCTGTTTCTCAAGGTATGTTGTAGCCTGTTCTACTGGATCTTGATCAGGGTGCACCTCTGGTAGCAAACTGCTTTAGTACTTATAAGAAACTGGACTGCAGCAGTGATCTTTAACACTGCATTGTAGTTGTGTGAGTATATAGTACATTTTTAACAGGATCACTTCTGCATTACATTTTGCCAGCTTTCCACTTTTCTTGGCATTTGTTTTTGATGTGTACCCAAATGCTTACCCACCTCATGTAGAAATAGGGTAGGGGACTTATCCGTCTCTGCCTTCCTTCAAAGTAATTGTCAGGACCCTTGAGTGCAGGAGGATATGAGTCAGGTCTGTAATGGCTGTTTCCTGGATGCTTTCCAAGGACACATGAATATGCTTGATAACTTTTTTTTCCCCTATGGAAGAGTCTTAAAGGGTGTGTGCTGATTCTCACCCCCTATCCCCCCCATTGTTGTTTTTGCCATAAATGACATGCTGACTCTCCCTTTTCTTTCTGCCCTGTTAAAATCCAGAAGTTGTGGAAGTCTGTCTGGATGGATAGATTTCTTGCAACTAATTCCAAGGTGCAAGAGTTTAATGTACTTCACTGATACTGTTTGAACATTGATTTTGTCATGTACATTCCCACAGCTGCATATTGTGCTGCACAGTTGAGTTCTAAAGTTTTGCTGCTATCTCATTCTTGCAATTGTTAGTATAGATGTGACTGCTAAATATGCATGATTGGTCTTTATGTTCTCATTGCTGGAAGTCTGATTTATGTTTTTCAAAATGTAATTTTATTTTTCCTTTTTAGGTGGTCAAAGCAAACAGATGTAGGCATCACCCATTTCAGGTCTGGCATGAGCCATGAGGAAGACCAACTGATTCCCAACTTGTACCGCTATATCCAACCATGGGAAAGTGAGTTCATTGATTCTCAGAGAGTTTGGGCAGAGTATGCCCTCAAGAGACAAGAAGCTATTGCTCAAAACAGGTTTGTTTGTTTCATTTAAGTTTTTGAAATGCATATATTCATATTTTCTTGCTGTTAACTCTCCCAACATTTTAATACTGTGATTACTTAGAAATTTTCACTCAAGTACAATGTCACATGTTATTGCATACAACAGTCTATAGATGAAGTATTGATTTCCACTTTTTAAGACTGTTGATATGACCTTTAATTTAATAGTATAGAACCCTGTTTGTTAATCCCAACTGAAAAGTTGGAGCGAATACAAAAACTCTTACCAGACAGATTGTCTCTGAACTATCTAAGGTGTAATGCCATAACTGTATTCATTAAGTTGTAGGTTTGTGGAGACATTTGATCTTAATGTAGAAGTGTTACACATGAGACACTTGCCCCATGCATAATTTTACAATTCCTGTCGTGTCAACATGGCAACAGGAGTGACAGATGTTTTGCTGAAATGGGCAATTTCCAACTGATGTGAAGAAATATATTTAACAGCAGTTAAAATTTCAACAGACTTGATTGAACATATGAATCATGTAGGTTTATGGCTTTGTTTTGATGCATGTGATCCGGATGTTAATGGATGTAAACTCAAATAGTCTTAGAGGAAGCTTTGAGTTTGCACTGTCAAAAACATCGTAACAATAGACTGCAAAAACTTGGAGGTGATAACACAACCAAAATAAAAACTAAACACGTACAAGCGGACCCAGCCTCATGCAAAAATTTATTAAGATTGATTGCTTTTTATCCACCAATTAAAGAACCTGCTTTGACTGTAATCATCCACTCAGGAAACATTTAAGTAGATATGAGTGATATCCACATGACTTAGTACATCTGGATGTATTAAATCATGTGAATATCACTCATATCTATTTAAATGCTTCCTGAGTGGATGTCTACATTCTGAAGTCGTCCTTTAAATTGGTGGGATGAAAGCGCTTAGTCTTAGGTTTTTTGTGCGGCTGGGTCCACTTGTAGGTGCTTAGTTTATATATTGTATATAATAGCATCATGCCAGTGAAATGGGTCTAAAAGTGTTTGACCTTCTTCCCTGTATACCATATTAATAATAAATCAGATGTGTTTTTCTTGGAAGAGAATCTTCTTTTTTTTAATATCCAGTTTCCACTGATTTGAGAAAAAAAAACATCTGACACAGAGCAGTCCCATCATTGTGGCTGCTAGGAGTCTTGCTGACTCAATTTGTGTTAGCTTTCAAATCTGGCTTATCTGCCTGTGCACACAGTTAAATTTGTTGTATGTAGTGATAGAACTGCACATATCCCATTGTCTAAAATTAAAGTTAGCTGCAACCAGAGGAGTTACAGAGAAGGGTACATTTCTTCAGTTGTGTTTATACAGCTGGTTTTACTTAGGATTATGGTGCAGATCAGATAGTGTAAAACCTGTGCTCATCATCATTGATCCAAGTTGCTGATACTGAAGAACTAAGCTTTAAGTTACTAAATGCTTAACTGATGGTGTACTGTTGAGCTGGTTGCCTAGTGTTAATTAAAAGAAATAAAAAAAAATAGGCAAGTGGCAGTGCATCATCCACAAGGTGAACTGTCAGGTCAGGGATTGTGAGAACATCCCAGGGAAACAGTTTACAAAGGCAATATGGAAGGCCTCGGGTCAGCAAAAAACAGCAGGGTTACATTGCACTTGGTTATGGCAGAGCTAGCAATGATGGATTAAAGAATTGTGCAGTTAATGATTCAAGCATCGTCTTCAGAGATGGAACTAGCCTTTGTGCTTTCAAAGCACTCTTGTGCAATTCAGAACTGGTATAGTGAAATGAAGATTAGGCATTATCTTTTAATAACAAGCTGAAACTTCATCTGGAAACACAGATAATGCAGAAGTCAGAACCCACAGGAAAATAAAAGATTAGTTGGATTATGAGAGAGAGTAAATGTGGATAAATGTATAAAATTATCTAGGTTTTGTTGATGCCAATTAATGGGTCTCAGAATAATGGTAGGGTCTACAGAATCTAAAGAGTTTTCTGTAACCAAGAGTTTTCTAGTGGAAGGCAAAGGAAATGCAGGCAGTTCATTCTGGTGTAGGGGATTTGCAGGTCTTGAAAACTGAAATTTAAACTGATGTACCCTTTTTCTTTTTGAAATGCAGTTAGAGTTGGGCTAAAATATCCAAGCTCAGGAAGTGTAGTATAAAAGGTATGGTTTGCATGTTAAAATACTGAACACTGATATGAGCAAATGTTATTTTCACTGGAGTTTTTGTTGGCTGCCCTTTGTATGACGTCATGGTTCAACAGGGTAAGGGAATTAGCCTTTATCCCGCTGTTGTGCAGTGTTTGAGGTGGCAGGGGGCCTGCATCTCTACCAAAAAAAAGTTTTAATTTTTGTTTTTGATCATTTTAGATTCAATCTGAAATGGTTGTTAATTTCGGTTTTGCTGTTGAGGGTTAGATGTTTGAGACTCTCTTGGGTGTAGGGCGCTGGATCGAAATGGTAGTGCCCAGATGCCTAGTCGATAAACTCATTTGGTTGACACAGACAGCTGATAGGCAGGTGTGCACCGAGTAAGGGAATATTTCCTTTACATGGGAATTATGTGAGCATGGCGTTTTAATGTATATAATTAGCAGGGGGTGTGGGAGATATACTTTACCTGGCGATTGTGCAAGCTCTGGGTTAGTGTATGTAATTTGCAGGGGGACTTGACCCTTTGCAAAAAGCTTGCAGTTGGGTTAATCCACACTGAGGTAATCCCCCGGAGTATGCAAAGAACATGTAGATATTGCTGACTTTGACCTCCCTGCCATTGTTTGCCATTAAAGTCGAGTCATAACACTGTTTGGAATTTTATTTTTAGTGCTGGATTCTTGTGACATTGTTG